>NC_054054.1:10495121-10796518 GCF_017639655.2 Falco naumanni
CTTGATTTCAATATACCTATCACCTGCTACCAGCCTCCAATCTTATATTTTTGCCTGCTGGATTGAAGAATACATTAGCAAAGTTTCCCCTCCCTTGTATTAAGTACAGACATACTCTGATCAAATTACCATTTAAATTCCCTATTAATAAATAAAGCACATAAAATTATAGATTTAATCCATCTATCTATCAAAGTGTTCCAATCCTTTAAGTTTCATAATTTTTCATTGCTCTCTTTGTATTTGATCAACAAACCTCAAAAACTGTTCATGACAGAGTTGAACAGACTTTTCAGTGGACCGTGGGATAATTCAGGTGGGTAATGACCCCAGGAGGTCTCTAGTCTAACTGGCGGCTCACAGTAGGATCAGTTCAGAGACCACTCTACGCTGCTCAGGGCTTTATCTGGTCAGTCTTGAAAAATCCCAAAGATGGAAACTACGCATTCTCCAGAGAACAAAGAAGTTCTCTGGCCAGCCTGCTGCCCCGCTTGGCTTTCCTCATGGGGGAAATGCTTCTTCTATCTGGTGTGAACCCCTGCTACAAAACAAAGTGTAGCTGCCACTAAAACCACTCATCCCACAGCTTGTCACAGGTCAGCCTGACGTTATCTCCTTCCACCTTCAAGTCTAGTTAAAAGCTCTGTCAATCAACCCTGCTAGCTCATGAACAAAGACCCTCTTCCCCCTTCAAGAGATGAGTCCCATCTGAGCCAGAAGATTTGGTGCTACATAAACCATACCAATATCAAAATCCGTGTCATTATCAAAACCCGCAAAATTCTGGTTGTTACACTAGCCATGGAGCCATATATTAATTTCTATTTAAATATAATAAATATAAATTAAAATATATAATATTGCTGCCTGCAACTGGAAAGATAGAGGAAAATGTTACATTTGCCCCAGGCTCCCTTACAAGCCATCTCAAGGCCCTGAAGTCTCTTTTGATTGACCTTGGACTATGTGTTGCAGTTTCATTGCCACCCACATGGAAGAGCAGTAGTGGGTAAGTTTGAGGGTCACAGCAGGCTGGGGAGTTTCCTAGTGATGTCCTTAACCCAGGCCCCAGGGAGGAAGCAGACTTCCCTAAGAGGAGGGTCTGCCTGGCATGTTGGACCTTCTGTTCCCCTCAGAAGGGAGTCACCTACAACTCCTTTTTTCCTCCTCGTGGAGGTGGTAGTTATGTAGGAGATAGGCCTCTCTGACCTTGGCAACACCTCTGGTGTAGATGGAGCATCATCCACATCATCAGTTGGCTGAGCTTCCACATCCAGAGCTTCATACCTGTCATACAGAGGCATCTGGGAAGGTGAGGTAGGCAAGGAGGGGGCTTGCCTACTGCTCCGAGCGTGGACTTTTCTCCATTCATTCCCTTCAAGTTACTGCCTTCTGCCTGGTGGGGGGAGGATACAGGCTCCTCTTGATCTTGTTTTATTTCTGGTGCATGTTTCTGTCTCAGGGAGGGTAGAGCACGGTTCCACCAGCCTATTTCTTTCTCAGCCTCCCTGATGCCCCTTAATCCGTTTACTTCCTCTCAGAGTTGTGCCACCAAGCTGAGGAGATCATCTGCTTGGTCACACCTCACACAGCTGTTCTCACTACTGCCATCAGGTCCCAGTGAAAGGCTGTGGCACACCCTGCAGCCCATGGCCTGGCTGCGTTAATTCACAAGGAGACGATAATTTAAGGGTGCTGGTGACTAATGAAAGTACTGAAGTGCCAGGTAATTTACAGTACGTTTATTCGGAATAGATACTTTCTTTACTGTTATCTCTTCTAAATGAATAAACTTATTTCTGGTATATTAAAATACATGATCTGCTTGTGTCCACCCTGTATGCAATAAAAAAAAATAATTCTGTAAATACAACATATGACTATCAATACTGTAACTTCGCAATCAGTTACTGTTTCACTAAACAGGATTGGAATAGAGTTACGAAGGCTAACATTTTAAACAGGCTTGATTGCAATCAGTAAAGTATACACACTTGTATTTATAATGATCATTTATGCAAAATCATAAAACTATCAGAAATAAGAATATATTAATTTTTTTCACACCTTCACCCTTGCCTGGATCACATTGAGGAAACACAACTTCTATGTTACGATGCTCATCAGCAGCATGCAGTATTCATTGCTTTGGATTGTTTGGGAGATGGAGTATTTAGGAAGTAAAATTTCTTCCATAGTACAGAAAACAGCTTACCAAGTACTGTAGTGATTAATAGTTGAAAAGGGCAGCGTACCTTTGAACACAGTGCCTTTGAAAGCTCACCCTAGGTAAGATAGTAGCAGAGTTACACCGAGCTATCTGAATGAGAAGCCTCGAAGGCATCTCAATAAGATATCAATATTTATTATATTGGATTTCTTCCTGTTCTGAAAATCCATATAGTGGCAGTAACTAAAAAGATCTGTCCCTTTGGTAGAGAAGGTTGTCTCTGGAAACGTCTCTTTCCAGAGGACCGAAATACATCCAGCATGAGGATGCAAGGAAGATCATAAAACTCTATTGAAAATTACTCTCTTAAACCCCGAAGACACTCACTTAAGACAAGCAAAAGAAGAACATACCTTTCTGGGACTCTATACACGACTAGTATTTTAGGGCTGAGGAACCTCAGAAAGCTGATTGTGGATTGCTCACTGGCATGTAAACATCCGACTGGTAGCCCTGATAAGTAAGGCTCGAGTCCTTTATCTGGACGTTTGCACAGATCATCATAATAGAAGTGGCAGCACCACAAGCAAGATGTGTATAGGCACAGAGGAACATGCATGTATGTTGTAGGAGTATACTGGTCAGCATTGTCCAATTCTTTTGCCTGGCTACAGCTCAAATAAGATTAGTCACCCCAAGACCTCAGTTTTTCCTTTGCTCTTCTGGATGCACCATCCCAAATCTGTTACTTCTGAGATAAATACACTCCCCCGTGGCACTCGGCAGGGCTAGTTTGTCATGTAATGGTTTTGTGAGAGCAAAATCATACAGAAAGGGTCCTGGTACTGTTAGCATGGAGCCTTTCAAGATTAAATCCAGTTTTTGCTATTTTACTGTTAACCTGACTGAGCTTTTACAGTGTTTTTTGACTTGAAATATTTCATTAGCAAGAGGACTTCAGAATCTATTTGTGTGCTTTAATCTCTATTTACTATCAATCTTTTTTAATGCATCAAGAAAATAAACCCACCCCAAAACCGAACAGAGTGAAGAATTTGAAAAGGTTTTATAGTTTTTTTCCTCTGGAAATAAAGTTTAAGGATAAGATATGATAGTTCACACTGTACAAGTAATTAAATAATAACAAGAAGTAAATTGCGCAGGAAGTTAAGATTTTAAGCAGTGAAATCATTGCTTTTGCTCAAAGGTATTTAAAAGGAGAGAATGGAAATTAATCCATCATGTATAATAAAGCAAAAATGAAAGCATTCAAAGGAAAACTAATTCTAAATTTTTTAATGCTGATTTATATTTTAATTATATAATGCTTATTTACAATTGTAATTATCCATGTGCTTCTAAGAGTCACAGTGTAAAGGAAATGGGTTATATATATTCTTACATGAAAACTAGAAACTAGGCATTTAAACAGAAATTCCCCTGTGCTTGTGATGCGACTTTTAAAAAATGCAGCATTAATTTATCAACATACATTTATCTACATACTCAATAAACCAGAATCACTGTAAACCAGTATTTTTAAGGAAAAAGCAGCTTATTGCTTACATTGCTTTTAATTTTCAATAATGGCATGAATTTCCAGATGCTTTTTATCTTGCCCTATATTGCTATTTGGTCAAGCTGTTATTGTTACATGAGCCCCAGATTTAACAAATTTTCTTCCCATTTTATTTCTTACTTTTCTTCCCACAGAGTTTGCCAGTGTCTTTTTCAGTCTACTCTTCCCCTCCTCTTTAACTCCCCTTTTTGGGGAGGGGTGGTGAGGTGAAGTTGTCTATTTTCAAGAACAGATTATAAATACCGCTGTGACAAATCCATTACACAGCACAGAAGTGATCAGCGTGGTGCCGAACGCTGGCTGAGAACGGAAGGTCCAAACTAGCACTGTTCCAAAAGATCAATGGGACACACTTCTAAATGGCAAGAGTTTTAACTGGCTCTATACAACACTAAAAGAAAATAAAAGATCAAATAGTAGGTTCTAAGACAGAAATAAATGTGTGTTTGTTTCTGCCCTTCTGGCCCACTCTTTAAATACAGCTTAGGAAAAAAATACATTAAGGGACAACAAAGAAAATACAGGCAGCTGAGATCTGTGTTCTTCCGATAAGCTGTACTCTGATTTACAGCAAACTTTAAACAGCATAGGTAATTAACCTTACGGGGAAAAAAATACCAGGGGACAGGCTGGATACTCTCCCACTTGAATGGTTTCAAACAAGACTGGATCTCTTTATTGAATTTATTTCTTTATTTTTAAATTGCCAGTCTGGGCATAAGCTATGAAATGAATCGGGGAATTGGAAGCTAATATTGTCTTAGGGAGAAAGAGACGTCTACTCACAATGTTAATATCTGAATGGTCTGGTCAGGATACATATATATATTTTTCATAACTAATACAGTTCATTTAAAGAAATTATATTTATTCTGAAGAAACAAATAAAACTGTTTAGATTTAGGTATGGAGCAGATACTGCTGCTGAAATACTCTCAGATATCAATCTTACTCTTCTCAGATTGCTGGCATACAATATTATATTGACTGAATTGTACTAGGCAAATTTCTTATTGCCAAGAAAGAAATATGTTTCTCAGATATCTCCTGCTGATTTTAAAATAAGATATCTATTTAAATCTCCCATATATGTTACTGGAAGAAAACTTTGATGTCTTAAATATCTGCAAATTTCAACAGCTGCTGTTTACTTGCATGCATCTTTCATTAAAGAAGAAAAAAAAACGCCGTTCACTTCAGAAGCCAGGCAGGCTCTTGCAGTTTTCAGTCTTTTTAGTATAAAGAAATTGTGCATTTTAAAGTAAAGAACAGCCATGACTTTACTTACTGAGTAGATTTCAGGGCTTTGGTGGGGTTTGCCAGCTCAGGTTAGTCAGGTTTTATTTCACTAAGAAATATTGATAGAAAGGAACACCTATTATTTTCCTAAAACTGATGATGAAACAACATGTTCTGTAATTAAAAAACTTTCACAAAGAAACTTCAGAAAGATGTTTCAGTATTTGATACCTCACACTTAAATACCTGTAACTATGCCAGAGAAAAAGCCCAAAGCAACGTTATTTTGATTTGGCCTTTTCCTGCTACTAGGAAAATGCATTTCTAACATCCTTCCTGTAATAGATTGCACACATTTGAAACTAAACAAAAATGCATAAAAGACTGAAATCTCTCTGGTATATTTCAACTATCCTAAGAAACAAATCTATAGGTGAGAACATCTATGAAGTGTTTTAGTTACAGAGCAAGCAGCACAGGAAGAAGAGAATCTAGAAAGTCAGAAGACCTGATGAAACAGATTCATAATTTAAAATAACGTGTGTGTATCCTAATTAATACTTTTAAAACACTTAATATTTTACAGAAATATTTTCCTCTTTATCTTTCATTATTATTTCTCTTTGTCCTTCTAGTCAGCCCTGGAAATGTCACAAAAGACATTACAATAGCTAACATAAATAAGAGGTTTGTTTCTCTTCCCCCACTTCCTTGAAGGAGGAGCTTTTCTGGGAAGAATTTTGATCCCAGAACCACTCACTACTAATCAGTCTTTTCAGCGCAAGGATGTACATGTTCAAAGAAGCTAAGACTAACCTCTAAGCACAACTGGAACATTTCTCTTCAATAGGGTGAGCCATATTTGGACGGTTTTGAAAAAGAACTTTCTTTCCATGCAGTCTTAAAATGTCTCTTATATTGCTGAACAGAAAGCTTAATTTGAATTGTGAGAAGGTACAAAGAGTAATTTTCCTTCTTAAGCTCCCACAGTGAAAAGACTTTTCTCCTTTTTGGTGTCACATATCATCACCAGCTTCAGCTAGAATCTTAAACACATAAATCAAAAAGCTGTCACTTCTTCTAAAAACATCTGTACATAGCGGCAACACAATTTTCATGCCTGACAAGGTAATGAAACACTTCTGTGTGGAAGCTGCTAGGAACGTTATTTGTTTGACTCAAGTGACCAGCAGCACGAGTTCAAGCTCTAAGGAGCTTGTCAGGGATGTCCACCATCTTCTGCAGCTACCTCTGGTCTAGAAGAGGATGAGGTAAACAGTATTTCTTCTGTAAACAAGGACTATCCAGGCATGGTTCACTAGATGCTCAATGTCATTTGATTAACACATTTACTGAAATAAATAGTGTCCATCAAAAATAAATCAGGTTAAAGCATGGCCACTGCTGGAGAAACATTTAGAAAGAGTTCCTGCTGCAAAGAGCTAACCGCGTGTGTAAAGTGAAAAGCAGGACCTTGAATTCAGCTGGGCTATTCCTTCTCACTACCAGTTATACCAGACCAGCTTATAAACCCTTCTGGAAGCCTCTCTGACAGAAAAGCTGTGGTGCTGAATGATGGACATTACTTGGAGGTCAGCACAACAATTTGCAAAGTGTTTTCCCAGTTGCAGTGTCTGACACATATGGGACCTCACTGTCATCCTCGGCGCAGCATTGGGCTGAGATTTCCTAACAGACTGCCTTCAGGGAAAGGTTCATTCTTGATCCTAGAAAAACTTTGCACCTTCAGCTACCATGGGAGAAGGAAAGGAGGAAAATGAAACACGGCTTCCTCATTGTGTTTCAGGGTGGTAAACAAAATAGTTCCCAGGCAATGTGGCATGTCCCGCAAGAGCTGGCAGGTCTGTTTTCAAGGGAGTGTTCCTAAATACAAGATGTTAGCGAACCCATAGAAGCCAATCCATCTGTTGTGAAGATGTAAAAAAATGAGACCAGAAAAATCTTTAAAGGGACCTTCTACATATCAATGACAATAATAATAAAGACCTGTCTCAGATCAAGTATTTTGATCAGCAGATAAGAGGTTATTAATATGAAAACAAATGCAAAGAGGTTTGCTAAAGCTGCATCAGGCAAGAGTGGTAATAGGAAATAAAATGTAGGTCTGCTATATCTAAAAGATAAAAGGGGGGGGAATGAAACAGAGTGATTTATTACCTAGTCAAGTAAATTTAAATTTGCATTAATGTTAAATGCTTTTATGACTGTTCATGGGCACTGAAAACTGTAATGAATGTCCCTAGACACAAAGAGCTAGAGTTAATTCATATATAAACTATTCAGATATTCTTAGTGGAACTGACAAAAATTGGTGAGCTAAAGAAAAAGCACTTTGTGAGGTCAGTCAGAAATAACACAGATGAATCAGCAGCATGAGAGCTGTCTCGAGTAAGAGAGAACCAAAAGAATTAGAAATAAGGAAGTGACCTGATAAAAAGTACTGTATTTAGAAAAAGATTCAGGAGTTACTGTACTTCAAAGCCTTTTTCTTGGGGTTTTGGTGTTGGTTTTTTTTTTGAGAGACAATAGAGGAATACAGTATGCAAAATATATTTCCTAAATAGCAGCATACAATACTGTGATTGGTACCATTATTTATTTGGATTATGATTAGTTCATATCCACCTATCCCACATTCACTTCAGACCAACCAGAAAGCAAGCCGCACGTCTTCTTGCCGATTCAAGCTGAGAAACCAGAAGAGCAACCCTAGCTCTGATTACCTGATCTGGCTACCCTCTGCAGGTGAACAACTACTTTGCATCTCAGCATTTTATCCCCAGGGTCCTTATCCAGGCAGGCTTCATGGAATTAGGTTCCCTGCCTTTCTCAGCATATGGCTGAGGCAGGAGCCTCTGCTGCCTGTCAGGTCTGGAGGCTTGACAGTTACACTGGAGTTACGGACTAACACAACAGTAATAAAAAGCAACAGAGAGCTGCTAAAGCTCCGGCATTAGAACTTCTCTTCAACAAGTTGTTTGTTTCTATTTAAAAAATAAACCACAAAACAGTTGTTAGTTTTTACCTAAAATACCAACCAAACAAAACCCCAATCACCACCCAGCTTCCCCCCAAACCAACACGGCACACACAAACAAAAACCTACCTACCTTTAAATTAATTCTGAAAAAATTCACATGTAGCCCCATACACACCCACAAGTCTAGGCTGCATAACCAATTCAAAGTTCAGGTTTCCTTATTAAATGTTCCAGCTTTATTAATAATAATTGCCTCATTAAAGACTTCTGTAATTAGCTCTGCTTATACACAATAAAAGTGTCCTTACTGAGATTTGCATTTAGAACTCTGCTTCTTCACAACTTTATTAGAATTAATAGGGGAAACGAATTATTTCTATGGACATAATATTAACTTAACAAGCACAACTGAAGTTCTATTCAAGGATTGGAAAACCTGAAGTTGTCCTGGCTGTTATGGGCTGCTAAAGAAAAACATCTTTCAAGTCATTGTTAAAACCATTACCTGGTGTAAACACGAACAGCAGAATGGGCAGCGATACCAAAACCAGCACTGATGTAATCACTGACAGACGATGTCAGTGATGCCTGACACTTGATAATTGCTAATTGCCAAATACACTTATTCCCATTTCAGGAAACCTCTGACTTTTGTGAAGGTTGCTCCTTACTGAGCCCTTTGCAGACTGCTGAGGAGAACAGCTGATGTTTTGTGTGGCACGGCAGGAAGAAAGCCAGGCAGCAGTCAGACCTGCTGCTCTGCAGAGCCTGGGCTTCTGCATCCCGCTTTGTTAGTCACAATCTTCATTTTGAGGAAAAGCAGCTTGTTAAAGATGCTATCAGCTGAGAAAGTGATGTGAATAGGAATAATGAAACCCCTCAGATAACTTGTCTGTTTTGTGAGGTCCCTAGCTCTTCAAAAGGCCACCACCAGACACTTTCTGTATCTGAAGATAACCAATCTTCATAAATAAAAAGATACACACAGAAATCCCAACTCTTCACAGAAAATAATCTAGGAGAGTGTCAGCATTAGGCTACTGTTAACATAACTGTCTCCTCTCCAAGGGTACTAGTGCAAGTCCCTGTTCACTCTGGAAAAAACCCAAAGACTTACATCACACACTTACTTGACAATTAACTTTTCCACACTTTTCATGCAAAAAGATAAGCTCTACTAATCAAGGAACTAGAGAGGAACATATTGGCGTGTCTTTTTAAGCACTGCCAGAGAATTCATACGTTAAAGGTACTATTAATATTTCAAATGAGGATAGTCACGTTCAGCTAATTTTTTTTGTTTCAAAATGTTATTTAAACTTGAGAGCTTGTTTTGCTAGCAACCAAGCAGAAATGATTCTGATAAAATACTCATTCAGAAATAACATTATGTTCAAAGAGTGAAAACATTAATTGAACATGAATTCCTACCTATTGGTAGCGATCATCAGATATGAGGAATCAGGCTGAAACATTTTAGGGTTTTTTGTTTGTTTGTTTGTTGTATTTGGGGTATTTTTGTGGTTTTTTTTTTGTTTTGTTTTGGTGTGTTTTTGGTTTTGTTTTTAATCAAAGAAAGCTTTATCTTAATTCTAAATCCACATGGTCTTCCCAATGAAAACATAATTGATGCAACTTTTTAAATAAATGAAGAACCATGTTAAAGAAGAATCTTGTGAGCCCTATCAGAAGTTCGTAAAGATGCAATCCTGCAAAGCTGAGCACAAGAGTAGCCCTGTAGTGTGTGGAACCTCAGCCAGTCTACAGAAACCACTTAGCAAAGGGTTTAGGCAAACTGGGTTACAGCAGTTAGTTATTCCAAGTTAATATTTTGAGAAGAACAGCCATTTAGGAAATGAGGGGTGATGGCCAAGACTACGCAATTAGCCTAAATTAAACTGTGTTTCTCATACCCTTTTCATATGGCTTCTAATTATTGGACTCAGTGGATGTATGGTCATGCTAAAGCCATGGAAAAAAGTTCATTGCACAGTCTACTAGTCCATGCTAAACTGCATCATCTCTCTGCTTCACGTTTTACATGGTTTCCCTAAAGAAATGGACAGTACCATACTAATGACTTATAGGTAACATACTCTGCTAAACTAATGTACTAAAAAGAGTATGTTTCTATGTATCTTTGTTAGCACAAGTATCTACCAACACTGAATTAAGCCACTGAGGCACAGTCAGCCCAGAAAGAGCAATACATGTGAGTGATTTCCACTTGCACAATGTACCAGTTTTGGCCCTTGCACGCTTTGCACTGGAGTATAATGTACTGAAGTCACTAAAGATTAAAGCCGCAGCCAAAAATAAACCTAGTTATGCTTTTGTAGCCATGCTGTTGCCACGTGCTAATGTTAGTAGTGACTTTTAATGAACCTATGGATTACACTTATTTAAAACAGAGCAGGAAAAAAGCCCCCGAACCAAACCCAAACTCTTTCTGTTAATGACTTCAGAACCTACACCAAGTATTTAGTAAGCAATAGCAAATTAATGAAGTGCTCTAAACACTTTAAAGCTGGAAGTGATGGTATTTATATTCACAAAAAATGTCAGTGGATTAAAAGGATATGTTTGGTTGTATTTGCAGTTGTGAACATGTATTGCCTTTAACTACAAAAATTAAGTAGACTCGGAATCAGAAAGTAATTATAGTCAAATATTTAGAATTTTTCCCTTTCTCCCAAGGAGAAGTTACTGAGAACAACTGAAATAAATGGCACAGTGGTTTCTCAGGTTTTAGAGGAAGAAGGTTATTTCATTTGAATCAACCAATCATAAATATTTTGTGAGCATAAAAAAAGTTAACATCACTTTTTTGATGCTCACAACTTTCTGAGGGTTAGCTGTTATAACTCAAAGAAACTGAAAACATTTTCACGCTTTTCCTGCAGACAGTACCCTCAAATGTGAAGAATTTTGGAAACATGCAACTATGTCAATAGAAACACATCTCACCCTCCTTTTCTATTGTCTAAATGAATTCTGTAAACATATTGGGAGATGGGGACTTTGCTTGTTTGTGGTGGGTTTTCTTTTGGTATATTTCAGTTGTTTGTTTGGGGTTTTTTTTGAAAAAATCCTAGTTGCTTTTCGGATTTATTTATTTTTTTTAAATACCACTTTTTCCTTTTAGAGTTGAAACTGATTATTAATAGTTTACAGCAGAGCTACTTGATCTCCTTTGGCAACATGCATAAGGGATGAAGACCCTGTAATGCAGGGGAACAGGAATAACTGCTGGGAAGTGTAAAAGACACCATCAACCTCTATGGGTGCTGACCTCTTTGTAACACAAGACCATGGACCCGGTGAGGAGTGACAGTATCTAAAGCAGCTGATGAGGTAAACACAAAAGAGATCAGTGTCATCATTCACTGGGTAGCCCCGTGTTTCGTGAACATACACAACAGGTTCAAACATGCCAACTTGACCTTGTAATCCCACGTGGAACAAAACGTGCCCAAGAGCAGCAGGCTTCAGTGGGGCTCTAACTGAGCTGCATCTACAAGGTGACACATTGGGATAGTGACCAGAGGGCAAAGAGGCTGCAGAGAGAGTTAGGGAGCTATTTAAATATCCTGCTTATGTAAGGCTCTCCTGAGACCTCAGAAAGCTGACATTCTTAAATCTTCCCTTGTTCAAGGAACATTGTGTTCCTCCACTCACTCATCAGCTTGTGCACGGCTTTGTGGTTTTATAGCACAGCTAGTGAGCTCCACTCAGTTTTGGGTCTCTAATTTATACTACTGCCTTGTCATGAAAGGAGGAAAAAGCCCTCCTGCATATACAAAGGTGCTCACGGATGAATAGAACAGAAGTAGGAAATCTTTACATTATTGAAACCCCAAAAGACAGCAACATTATTAAAGCACATGCTAAAACCCAAATACTCACCCCTGTTTCTAACACATGGGCATACAGAAAAGTTTGGCTTACAGTCAAAATTTTGAAGGTTAAAAGCAACACAGACAGCTTTTAACTGCTTTTATTTATTATTATTTTTTTTTACTTCTATGTGTTCTTAATTACTTTTATTGATGAAAATTGTATTATTTCTGGGAAAATTGTTGTTAATGAATATTTAAGGAATCGCGAGCTGATCTGAAGCAGGCCCCCTCTCCCCAAACAGTCCTGTGTCTTGGATACACAAAGTTTTCCATTCACTGCAGGGATACTTTGTTTTGGTGAAGGTACACTTCACCAAGCATTGTTTTTAAGTTTTGCGTCATTAATGAATCCTTCCTGATCTGCTTTAAACTGCATAAACTGGACAGTTTTTCCCCAGGATAGCTGGTCATCCATGTGATGAGTGTCGCATGGCAGTAAACCAGCAAGTCACTGGCGTGACACTGCCATATTGGGAAAAACTAGTCCCTGACAGGGACTATCTCGTTTGTAAGTATGGATCATGACACAAGTAAAATAACACCCATTAGAAACATCTCATAAATAGAAAAAATGACCATTTTGAAGATGATCCCCCCACCCTTCTTTATCATGCTGATGAGCTACTGTATTGGATTTACTCTGTAAGGTTTTGGTAGCTGGGGGGGGGTGTGTGTCACTGTGAGAAGAGACCAGGACCTGCGCCTGTGCTGGATAAATCTGGCACCAGCTGGCTCTGACACAGGCCTGCTACTGCCCAAAGCTGAGGCCATCAGTGGTGCTGGTGGTGCCTCTATGATAACAAAATTAAGAAAGGGTAAAAACCACCGTGCAGCACCTGTGAGAGAATGGAGCGAGAAAAACATGAACGGAACAGACCTGCAGACCCCCAGGCCGCAGCTGGAGGAGGCCAGAGTGGCTCCAGGCCCTGAGCAGATCCCCCCTGGCAACCCCTGGTGCAGCCCCCAGCGGGGTAGGCTGTGCCATTCAGCTCTGCGGGGCAGTGGGGGGCAGATCCCCCCTGCACCCCCTGGGACCCCAGGCCAGGGCAGGGGGATGTGCCCTGAAGTCAGCTGCAGCCTGTGGAGCCCCTGTGAAGGAACAGGCTCCTGGCAGGACCTGCAGCCCATGGAAAGGGGCCCTGTATTTTGAAGCTACACTATTTTATTTTCATTTGTTCTCCTTCCTAAATAATAAGGTTTATCTCTCCTGCATACACCTACATAATTTACTCATAAAAGTTCTAGGCAGAAAATGGTTAATGCACAGCCCATGCCAGCTTTCAAAATTGCGTCTTTGCCCAGCCACATTAGCTAAATGCTTCTTCCATCTCTCTTTGATAAACCCATAGCATTTGCCTGCTTTAATGGTAGCATCCACAGACATGACAGAGACTGTAAGAACAGTGCACATTGAGCTGCTCAAAGCGCTTATTTCAAAATTTTTCCCATTTATTAAAGAATAACAAAACCATCTTAGAGAACAGTTCTTCCCTTCTCCAGCCCCATCTTGCTGTTCTTAACCAGTTCTATTGAGCTCTACAAGACACCTACTAAACTACCAAAGCTTGTTTCACCCTTTCCTTCCTTCCCTGAGGATAAAAAAACCCCAAAACAAACTCCACAAAAAACTCCGAAAATTCTCTTCAAATTTCAGTGTCTTTTTTTTTAAAACAGCAGTAATAATAATAATAACTTTTTTTGTAAAGAAGAAAAGGAAAATACTCTCTCTATTGCTTTCTATTTCTCTGTTATAATTTGTTTTGTGAAATGTTGCATTTTCCAGCACTTCACTGAGAAAATTAAGTTATCGCTGTTGGAAAACAAGGACATAAGGAACTTACTGAACTGTGAGAAACCAGTTTTTCGTTATCTGTGAAATTGAAGTACATACACACATATCAGAGGAACAGGAATGCATTCTGTCCACAAGACTTTCTGAATCTTAGCTGATAAAATGAAAACACCTACTTATTTATTAGGTTCTATATTGTTATTAATTATATTTCTATAACACTATTCTATGTTGCACAAATATATTTGAATTTTATTAACTGCACTACAGCAGGAAAAAAAAGACTGAGTTGGAAAAAAAAAATATTTCTTAAAATTATTTAAAACTTTTCCAGTAATCCTCATTACCCTTTCTTCACGTTCACATCAAAGATGAGTATTCCCCAAGGAAAGCAGGGGTGGGAAGGAGATACTATAAAATAAAGCAAGCTGGAATATAATTAAATGCAAAAGATTATCTAAGCCAAGCAGGTATCTCCCTGAAACAGAAATCCCGGTAAGCCCATTATGGAGCAAAACAATCAACAGGATGAAAAATCACACATTTTTTAAAGGCTACAAAGAAGAGAAGAAAATCTAAAATAATTTGTAGACATCCTTGTCTATCGGTCCAATGGGTGCAAAGGCACTGCAGAGAAATTGAGGCGTTGTGGGAAAGCTCCTGCTTTGGGGAATTCACTGACAAACCATGCCTTCTCATATAAAGCAGCTTTGAGAAAATTTGGTTGAATTGCTCTTTGACGCGTTATTTACTAAAAAGAATGCTGGTGAGAAATAAACACCTATTCTTTTTTTTTATATGAGTATTTCCAAAGATAAAGAGTCTAAAATGAGAATGATGGAACAAACTAATAAAATACAATAATATTTTGAGGACAAGATAAATTTTGCATGGAATTTCCTAAGCTACTGAAGTATAGTGCTATTTTTTCACAAATGCCCTTCTTCATAATTTGCTCTACTAATTACAGCAACTGCAGTTTATAGAGTAAGGTATTTTCAATATGAAGAAGGTAATTTGATTTCCTCCTTGCAGCCTATGAGGCCCATTTGACCTGACATATGAGGAATCTGAACATTTCAAGGCTTTAATAAGGAAATACATATAAACAATTGCTGCTGCTATTTATGCTGCTGCTTTTTAAAAGTACTTTTCCATTCCTCTTTTCTGTGAAATATTTCAGGACTTATAAGAACAAAACCACATCAGACTTCGTGATCAATGTAATTATACAGTATTGGATTCAACTATTCTATTTACATACTTGGTCCATAAAAATGAAAGACTCATTGTAATTCCCTTAATCTCAAAGTACGGCTGTAAGAACATACAAACTCTTTCTAATGGAAATCAGAATTACGATTAGATCTAATAATAATAATAATAATAATAAAGCACTGGTAGAACATTTTTTCTGCAAAAGATGCCGATGCAGTAGAATCAAGGAAAGTTCAAAAGGACATATCAATTCTCTTGACATTTTAAATGCAAAACCGAGAAGGCTAGCTGGTCTGCCTGCCTGCACAACCTTTTGCTGCCAAAGCTCATGATGGCCAGATGCCCCTAAAGGTCTCCCCACTTTTGCAAGAAGACAAACTTGCTGGACATCAACTTTACCTCTGAAGGATAGAAGGATGTCCCCCAGATCTGCAAGTTGGTAACTGGACAGTTTGCAGTTCCACTCGATCAGATACATAAAAAAATGCATATATTTTACATACATACACATATACACACACACAGACTCCCCTCTCTAGCCTTTCAAAATCAATTTTAACCTGAAGAGTTAAGAGAAATGACACATTTGGGGATAATTTCTCTTTAAATGCAAAGTAGTGAAACAGTTTTCTAAGGTAATCTGCTGACAGGTTGTATTTTAAGATATTAACACGGAAAATGAGATCAAGGTGTTTCTGTCCTCATTCCAGTCCAAAGCTGTTCTCCTAACCTGGGGTGTTTCTCATACTTTCTGTCCCACAGGAATATATTAACCTCTGAACTATTGCTCACAAATGAAATACTAGTGCCATTGATCTTTCCCCTCTTTGTACCTTTAGTATTAGGTTTGGTGTGGTCGGAACATATCTACCAGACCAGGTGAAAATGATAACATAGACAAAGAAAGCCACATTTTGAAAGTGAATAGCTTAAAAATAATTGAGGCAGAGGCACTTACCTGGTTAGCATTTTAAGGTTTCAGCACCTATAAACCTGCCCGAGAAAAGGAACATTAGACATGTAGGTACTACAAATAACCTAAGTACAGGTCTACTGAGTAATAGTAAATCCTAAATGTGCATTGCAGACACCTGTGGCGGTCCATGTGACTGCAACCCCAGTACCTTGCAAGAAAAAAAATAGTTTATTAAGGAAATTAGTTTATAGATTCATCACCTACTACTTAAAGTAATTCATTATGATATACAGACTCAACCACTAAATAATTACCTGTGGCTGTCTACACATAAATTTGATTTTATTTTTTTTAAAATTGTAAAACCACTGTGAAATACTTGGTGCATGAACCATACAAAAAGTAAACACATCAAAAACAGTCACCAAAAGACTGAGATTTACCCTATCCCGATGCAGAGTTGCTTACTTCCCAGGTAAGTAGGATGTAATCTAACAAAGAAGTATTTTCATGACAGCATTTGTGACAGTGACCAGACTGCCTTGTAAAAGAGGAGCCTGGAAGAAAAAGCCCAAACTTCTCAGGAGCCTTCAAAGGGAGGGCTGACTATAAAAGCTAACACATCCTACCATAAAGGCAAGATGGAAAATAGTAGGGAGTTCTAAATCTGTCTGAGGGTTCACTCTTAGGGGTGTCTTTGAAAGATGTTATTGAGAAAAGCTTTTGAAAGAGATTTTGTTAATAAGCATCTTAGAAAGAGCTGTTTTTAAAATAGGATTGGGAACAGGCCACCTTGCCTGTGATAATAATATGGCTAATATATAAAGAGCCAAAACACTTCCAGAATCACTACCTAACTCTGTTTCATCATCTCTAGAGGAAAACAATAATAAAATTAAATGTATAATACCCCCTCCAAACCTATGGACACTAAGTGTTATGACTTACTGCTTCACATCTGTCTTTTACCAAAACCAAAACAATTCAAGACCTGAGAAAAAATATAATCATAGTCCCTTCCCCCCAAAGATCTTACCAACTCGGAATAAAATCCCTCTTTTGCTTTAGAGCACCTGGTTCCCACTTGCTAGCTAAAGGTAATTAGCCTTTAATTATCACCAGTTACATTTTCACCTGCAAATCACTGGAAAGTCAGGCTTGCCCAATTAGCATATTCATCACCCACCTGCAGGCAGTGAGGAAACACTTCTGCACTTCAATTGAAGGATTAACCTTTAATTTACCAGTGTTTAGCAGCATTCTCAACTGAAACCCACAAAATGAAATTCAGACACCCATGTACAGATTCTGAGGTCAAATGATCTATTTTACTAGAAGCTGATGTTATGGGTTTCTTAAAAATAAGCATGAAATTCCCTTAAATCTCCGTAAAAGTTTCTGCAATACAGGTAACAATCTCAAAGGAAGGTGGTCTGATTCTCACTACCAAATATTAATGCTTCAGCTGACCTTCTAGCAACCTATTTTCAGTTTTTACTAGTCTTATAAAATTTATTCTCCTGCTTAACTTTTGCTTGCACTGCTGTTTTTATAAACATAACATTATTTTTTGGTAGCATACAGATTTGATGATGTAAATGTTTGCAGACTAGGGCTTTAATTGTGCAAACACACACATCCTTATGCAGGTGGCAGATTCCAGTGTCTTCAAAAGGAGTAACAATGTGTGTAAACGTGTCACTAAAGGGCATATTTTTGGGAGGGAGACAAAGACCTATGAATTATTACAGACCAGGACATTGTGGCCAATGCCTGGAATAATATATGCATAGGTGAAATATAAATAACATACACTACACTAATATTTAATATAGAAAGTCCTAGCTTAGATTATTTTTTTTTTTACTTAAAAAAAAATAAGTTGAATACTCTTCACGTAAAAGGAAAGAAACCATAACGTGATCACAGATACAACCTATTGTTTAAATTAAAGGAATGGAGAAAATCCTCCATCCCTGAATCTAAAAATCATAGCTGTTTTGCAGAGACAAAACCCAAAAAATAAAAAGCATCCTTTCAAATGCAACAGGCAAACTGAATTGCTAGTTAACCTCTTAAACCAATAACCTTGTGCCAAAGTAGTGATTTTGCTTTTTGAGTATTTCTGTTTCTCATGCACTACAGTATATATTTATGTCACAACTTTGATTCAGATAAGACTCTGTTGACAAATTATGTATAAAATATGCATAAAATAGTTTATAAAAGTTGGTTATTAGAGTGACTGTAATGGGCTCAACACAACTAGGTTACTGTATCATATTATCATCATATTAATTTTATTTATGAAAAATGTAGCTATTAACACAGATAAAATACTGTGTTGAAATAATATATAAAACCAGCTTAAAAACATAGTGTTTCTGTCTTCTCTTTAATATGCAAAAAGATTTTTCTTTCTACTACATGTAGAACACAATTTACCAGTCACAAACAAAGCCTTTGGTAGTGAACAGGTGTTCATGATAAGAACTATAATTTATCATAGCTAAAATATTTCTAAACACTTTTTAAAAGTGTTGATACTTCTTTGTTTCATCTGCAAACAATATTATATTCTTTATTTTGCCTCTTCATAGACAGAAAAAGGCTGACTACATTTCTTTTCTGTGCCAAAGCCTTAAGACACCAGGATAAACAATAGCTGAGATACTAATGTGCCTTTTCAGCCTGTTAGATATCTTTTTTGCCAGTTTACTCCAGACCCATGGAATTGGATTTCTGAAGACTTAGACAGGTATTTAACCCACAAGGTTTTGATTTCTTCTGAATTAAATTTCTTTTTTTGGTTTCAACAAGCAATTCTATCCATAACTTGAAAAACCCTCTTCAAAGAGTTTAATCAAAGCTAATTAAAAAAAAAATAATTCCTGTGGGAACTTAACAAGACAGTATTTTCCACTGAAGATAATTTAATCAAATATTTCTGAGCTATATTCATCATTCTTTTCTGTCTTGCTGCATACTGATAGACAAGAGCACTCTGCCAAGATGCAGTAGTTTTGTAAGTAGCATGGAATATGCGTAAAAGTAAAATAGTTTAGAAAGGCAAAATGGCTATTTACCTTGGAAGGGTTAAGCCATATTTTCCATGGCTAATAAGCTTAAATTGACTTTATGAGATGATCATGCTTCAAACCAGGAATGTTTCTGTGTTGAAACCGCTGGACCAATGACCATATTTTTCCCCAAATGGAGATGTAGAAATGGTAGAAGGACAATAATACTCTATCAAAGCATGGATATTAATGCTAGGATGATGCTTCATCATTTTGCCAGTGAGGACTGCCAAAACAGTTACTTGTGTATTTTGTAGATATCATGAATTGGAAACTACAATTTATAACAGGTTATTTCTGTGATAATCCTGTGGAAAGCCTGTCGGCTGTTATACATACATCCTTCACTTACCATCACCAATGGTGGCATTAAATATTCTTACTTAATATTCAAGAAAAATACATTTGTAAAGTATGCAATGCCAAAGAACTCCAGTTTATTTTGGTCAGAGTCTCAATCGTTCAAATTAAAAATAGATTACAGTGAAGATACTACTGTAAATAGGAAAGAGGCTGACAGTCTGAAGCATATTTTAAAGAGATCTAGAAAGCAGCTAGTAATTAAACTAACCATAGAATAAAAATGAATAAGGACCCTAGGAAAGCACTTCCTGAAAAATCAATGAGAAAACAAACACACACACAAAAAATATATATTTAAAAAATTGTGATTCAAAGTTTTAGAGGACAGAACTTTAAGTTCTTAGGACTTTTTAAAAAATAATTAAGCCTATATCAAGCCATATGTAAGTTACAAAGATGTATATCTCAAGGCTGAATATAGCTTTAAATATAATAGAGCTATAGTTCAAACCCAAATTATAAAGTTTCTAGTGTAAAAAATTCTAAACATTTAGAAATGTCTCATAGTCTAGTGTCAAAAAAAAAAATATATTTGAATAATCCAGCCAATTCCCTAGTTTTATATTATTCTGTCTCACTTATTCCTCCTCCTTTACATTATCCACTCAGAATTTAACATTGCTCTTTATGGCTGACAGACTTATATGCACTAGATACTGCTACCATCCAGAAGACAGTAACAATACCACATATTTTAGGTCACGTTGCCATGACATAGAAAAGAGGGTTATGTCTGAAAATACAAGTTTACAATATATGTAATTCACTGTTATGTAAATGTGCCATACACACGGCTATCAGAGTATCTTTTTCTTATTTGTAGGAGAGGCATCATATTTCCCATGAAGTTTCTTCACAGAGAAATACGACACAGTTCCTTTTCTTAAGTGGATATCATAGTAAATGCATGATAGTCAAAACACATTTTCTATACCAAGAAAGAGCATAATTATAATCCAATACATTTGGCTGGAATTCAAAACAGCTACCCCCTACCAAAAGCAAATGCGCCAAAAGCATTTGCTTTGACTTAAATGATTGCAGAATTTCAGCATATAAGACAATACATCAATTTCTTGACACATCTTTCGAATTGGCCTTTAACAGCCAAACCCAAAGAACGTAACTTATCTTCCCCCTTCTTTAGCAATCCCTTTTAAGTTACTAATACTAAGGTTTCATTAAAATATTCTGCATTAAATACAATCCTTCCTCCCTAGGAAAGAATCCACAACTTATTTTATGCAACTATACTTGAAGATGTTTAGAGTAGAGCTAAGAAATGTGAAGTTCATGCTTTCAGTTACTTTAATTTGCCTAATTCTATTTAAAGTATACAAAATATAATGAAAGTAAGCTTTAATTACATATATCTTACCACCTTACATTGACAGTCCAATAAAAACTTTGCTTGTGAATTTCATCAATAATCAACCTTAGGAATCCTTGGCTGTCCCAAGTTACCAGCAAATCTCCATATGTATAACCTATTAATGTTCTATCTTAATAATCTTTAAAGTTGCATTTTGAAAGTTTATAATTCAGTAAGTAATCAATAATGCATGCCATTCATGTAAGTAGCTTTTTCTCCCTGAAAAAGGTGAAAAGAAGCCCTCAAACAATAAGTAAAAAAAGATTTAATCACTGTGGTGTCCAGTATTAGTGGAATGATTCTATAGTACTTCTTTGTGGCACAGAAATATGAATTTCTTCTCATTTCCCAGTCACGAGAAAATACATGACTGATGCACATGTGGATGGCATATTTTCCTACCTGGAACACCTGAGATGAGCATATGAGGTCTATCAGTGGTCAATAAAACCTATTGCTGACATACTCATTTTCCACAGAGCCTGATCTGGTTTACTACTTCAAGCACTGAACATGTGCATCTTGTGTTCTACCCACAGCTTCACCTGCTAAACGTGCAAAGCGACAAATCATTATTTTTCATACATGTTAGGAATTTCTACAATTCATTGGAAACACTATGTAAAGAATAAATTATAAAATGTTCTATAGTATGTAAAAGATGACAAATACTACTAAATCCATCAAACAACCTAGACCCATTCAGGAATCTTTGTGAAGAAAACATACATCCATGCCTCTGTGCTTCTTCCTCCAAATGTCCACGCATAAATGAAGGTTCTTATCCAGGACAAGCCAACTACAACAGACAATGGCCACGTATTTTATCATGGTTTCTCTTAAATGCTACAGAAAGAAAAGGAGGCCTTTTATTCTGAGCTACTAATGCTGCACCAAGGCACATCATGGCATTCTCAGCCCAGTGAACTCAACCCAACTGTAATTAAACAAAGCTGTTAGTTATTAAATCAAGGATTCTGATTTATTGAATTTTTTGTAGTGGTGGTGGTGGTGGTGGTACCTTCCTTTCTGGATATTTTATATTATACATGCTACTATTTGAGGATTAACCAGTAATAAAAATGGTGTAGATCATTAAGCATACTCCACATTAAATTTTAAAGTACTATTTCCATTTACTTTGGCAAACTAATAATGAGGGATATATTGTGGATTTCATCTGAGAGTTAATAGGATCATTAAACTTGGAAAGCTCGGTATAACTGAATAAAAAATTGTTTTATTGTCATTGTAAAGGATGAAGAAAGAAAGAACCCCAACGAAAAAGATAACTAGCTGAATGGCTTTTCCCTTAATATCATGGTTTCGCCCTTTACCTTCTCAACCATTTTCTCTTTGGAAGGTAGTGGTGCTAATGGCATTATGAGGCTGTGACCAGCAGAAAAACCAAAGAATTTCCAGAAAAAGGTTATTACTAAATGATTACGCGTTTCTTTCCTCATAAGCACACAACTCTTTTATTGGTAAGTGTGAATAGCCAGTGCTTTTCCCCACATTTGTGGAATGAGGACTAAAAAGGACATCATGCATCTTCTGTCCAAAGGTAGAATCACCTAAGTCTGTGCCATGCATAATAATGGCTGCCTAAAACTGAAGGCTCCACAGTAATCTCAAATTTACTGCCCACAGTTTTGGAGAGTTGTTTGGGTTTTAGGTTTTTTTAATGATTTTTTTTTTTTAATGTCTAAGTTGACTATTTCTACCTGAAAGTTCTTGCATGATTCATGGTGGATACAGAGATTGTACTATTCCCCTGTTCTGAACAATTTTCAAAGTCATGTGTCTTTGTTATTTTGGAAACTGGTATAATTTACCTCTAAAGAGTATTCTTACTCCTCTCCTACCCCCCCACCCCCCACCCGCCCAGTTTTCTTTACATTAAGTAACTAATTCATTTCTGTAGGTCATACCTGGAGATCTGATCTTTTTGTTCTCCTTCGGACTTCCTCCAACTGGCCTACACTGTACATCTATTTTAAGGCCTGAAAGAGTAACAAATCTCACATCCTTTAAATTCTTGTGTGAGTACTGAGATTTTGAGATTTCAGTCAAACACTTCTCTCAGAACGACATATGCTTTTGAATTTAAAATGGAAGGAAGTGAGGTGACATTTTCGCTCAAATTTTTAATCACTTTAACTTTCAAAATTGTCCATTTAATTTTCCATCTTGGTGTGTGTAAGAACTCTTAGGTCCCATACAAACCTTCTTCTCTATTTGCAGCCAGTTACTCCATTTAATCCCCAAACTCCACCTCTGATCCATTAGGTCATTTTACCTCCTGTAAGTGCTATAAGAGAGCATAGAAAAAGATTCCTGTAAGACGGCAGACTGCTCCTGCATTTCTTGCTTCCTTTGTTGTTTGTATCATCTTCCAGCTACAGTGTTTGTTGTGTTTGTCTATGGCAGATTAAAGAGTTTCTTAGAACTTTAGTGCATCTTTGTCTTTCTAACACTGTATTTATACATTACTTCTCAGCCTCCTTCAAAAGAGTGTGCCATTAGTCTACTGAATTGTGAGAGATTGGACCTTTTCTATTTCTTTTTCTTTTTTTTTTTTTTTCTTCTCCTTCCTATAAAGTTTGCCACTTATGTTCCAATGCAGAACAAAAGCAAACACTGCAATACTCCAACAAAAGTGTATCTCTTACTTTTCTTAATGTTGCTGTGTAATGAGAGGAACTCAAGAAAAGTAAAGAGAGGAGCCAACAATCATGTATGATAATTTTGTCCCAGAGTTTGTTTTGCAGTTATCTATTCATCAACTGAACAGATGAGGTCTTAGCTTGGACTTCCACAAACTAAATCAAAGGGCAGAGAAATTTCTTTAACTTCTATATAAGTAACTACTGTGAATAATATAAACTGCAAAGGACTACAGAATGTCTTTTTCTGTAGAACTCATAAATAATAAGTCTCATAAACTGGATCCTTGTCTATAACACTTACAACAACTGTTTATTTTTTAGCAAAAGGGACCTAAGCTTCCATACTTGGTAGCATATATGAAATTTTCCTTTACAAATTGCAATAATATGCATTCAGGGTAGGATTTGAAATTTAGTGCACTGCAGTTTCTTAAATAGGATGACTGAATGATAACTGAGGAAGTGAATATTGTTAATTTGAGTTTTGTAATAAACAAAACAGAAGCAAGTTATTACAGAAACATTAGTTCTATAATTACAACAATAATCAGACTTCTGTTTGGCTAGTGTATATGAAAATAGTCTTTTTGCCAATAAATTAAGTTAGTATTTATGTATGCGTTTTCTAACAAGGTGGAATTAAAAAGAAATCTATAGGGCATCAGTAGATTTTAAAAAATGACTGAAGACTGTGTGAGATGACAATGCTACTGATTTAACTATGTAGGATTGAATACTGAATAAAAATAGATGGTATGGAAGTTAAGTACTTCTTAGTAGTGCAAAGAACAAGGAGAAATAAAAAAATGCATAGGAATAAAGCTTGTGAAGAGTAAAAGTGTGCCAAGCACAGAATTTTCTTTACAGTTTTGGACATATTCCCTAAAGGATCCATGACAACTTTTGTTGTCATGTTGAAAATAATAGAAAAAAGAAGGACAAAACTAAAACAGTTCATGACTACTTGAAGTGTAGGCAGTCTTTTGCTGTCTACCCTTTGTCATTGGGGCATCATGTAAATATACTCCTGAGAAGAAATTTCTCTTTGTTCTTGTATTAGACATTAGCAATTTCAGAGGTCAATGGATCATGAAAACCTGACATAGCAGACTTTAACCCAAGTAGCAGAAACGGAAAAGATGCACACATATGCTACCACAGGTCCTAATCAGAACGACATGCCCCAGTGTTACACCTAAACTGACTGCAATATAAAGTTAAAAATAATTTCTGAGTGCAGCAGAACAACATCAATGTAAAACGGGAAACAAAATCATTGCAGTATAGTCATATATATTAGATACATGCAAAACTATCAGTTTTATACAGGAGAACTAGTTATGTAGCTCAGTATAAGGTATAAAGATTATTGTAGAGAAGTTTCTGCAGTAGAGTTATTGGTAAGAAATGCTAGATGTGGTACATGAGAAATTATCAATATGTAATCTTATAAAAAGTGAAAATCCAATTATTATGACTGGATTAAAATTGAGCAACTTTAAAAGGACGACTTACAGGAAAAAAAGTTATTTTTGAGGGGGAACCCTCCCTGCTGAAGGGGTAAAGCAGGAAATTAGAAAGGAATGTGATGTTGGCGGTCTCTAAAGAAATGCTGTTGACCTCACTGTGAAAGCATCCCTAATTTTGCCCATGGGAGTAGGGAAAAGTAGAAGTCAATAAGAGTTCGCATCTAAACCAACAAGTTGCAAAGAGGTAGTAGCTGAGTATACTTCTGTCCTTGTCCACAGCTGCAGCTGATAATCAGAGTCCTTGAGAAGCACCATACTGCTGGATTGAATTATCCTGTCCATGTTAAACCTATCCAGACTATACAAACACTACTTTTGGTGCACTTTAAAGACAGTTTTGTCTCCTAATTCTGTTCTCAGGAACTTAAATGCAGGTTGCCTGAGCTTTAGTTAACTGGGCATAAGGTTGTGTAGGAATGCATGCATGACAGGTGAATCTGAATTTCATAAGCTGTTCTAGAATTCATCTTACATGTTTTTTTCCACTTTCCTCTTTCTGTTAGCAATATGTATTTAGTCTCCTAATAGGACCTGAGACAAATAGTGGTGAAGTCTTCAACAACTGCATAAGGGAAAAGAATTACTGTTCTCTCCTTTCCTTTGTGCTTGTACAAAATTACAGTACGAGACGATATCACAAAATTGCTATCCCGCATGGGACACTTTTATCTTGATACTTTTTCTTATTTTGTATGTGGATGATATTATTTTCCTGCAAACTATAAATCATGAGGAACTTTCCCTTTTTGCACTACCTTTGACTTCGTCTAATTAAATCTATTTATGACATCAGTGTAACAGAGCTGACACAGCAACTGTGAGCAAATGTCAGATTTACGGCCTCCCAGCTTCTGCAAACCAGAGAGATGAATTATAAGGGATGCATTTACTGCTCTATAATAATAATAGGTTATAATTGGTCATTTAGGGTGAAAAATGGATCAGAAAGGTGGAAAGTAATTTGAATAATTTTCAAACACATTTGTAAAATTTGACTGAGCATGAAGGTGCATCTTTAGTAAATGTTGAGTCATCCACCCTTCCATGTCCCTACAGTCAAAACAGTATCAGCACTTTGCACATGAAAAAGTCATATGATGGAACATTAGTTTTGATACCAATACCTGGAAAAAAAAGGGGAGAAACACAGATATTCAGAAGCTTTTTCTGGTAGGGGCTGGGGTAAGTGAAGAGGTAATCACATCACTTTGAATAGTATTTTTCCTAAACATGACAGAGAAGGTTTTAAAAAATAATAGTCTTCATAAACAGCAGTTACACAAATTATAAAACCTGAAAGTAATAATAAAAAAAGGAACTATTTTCTACTTACCTTTCTTTATTGTATAATAAGTACAAAGCTAAGTATATGCTTGTCTTTCTCCAGAGAACATAATGTTTTTGGCACAAGATTTTACTCTGTATAAATGGAAAAAATGTAGCTGTCAGAATCTTAGAAGACCAGTTTCTTGCAAGCATAGAAGGCTTTGGATTTTTATGGCATTACATTCTACAGTACTAAAAGTTCACAGAGAAATTGTATTTATTTTTGGACTCATGAATATAAAAATGAAAAAGGTTTCATATTATAAAAATCAATAACTGACTTGGGTTTATTTCTAAAAGACACAAAGTTATTAAGTGCCCTGACAGAAATTACAATACTAGATGTATATAATTTGTTGAATATAGAACTGTTGATTGCAAATGAAAACTTGCGCTCTGATCAACAGCAGCTAAGGTCAGGCTTGGTTTTTTTCCATCCAAGTCATTAAAATCTTCAGGGATGGAGATACCACAGCTCCTCTGGGTAACCCCTGTCTGTGCTGCACTATCCTCAGAGTGAACAGGACAGAACAGAATGGAATAGAATATTCTTGCTGCCTCTTCCTTGGTAGGAGGTGTACCTTTCTACTGGACCTTACCCAAATTCTTGATGTGCTTCCTGAACTGGGTGCCAGTATTTCAGGTGCAACTAATCAGCAAGCTGAATAGAAAGAGGAAATAATATCTGATATCTGGTCACGAATCTTCTAACTGTAGGTAGCTCAGCTTGCCTAATTGCAGGGAGAACTTACAATTAACTCATCTCTAATGTAGTACCCAACCCCCAGATCTTTTTCAGCAATCTGCTACTCAGCCAGTCTGGTCCCAGCCTGTGTAGATGCAGAGGGTTATTCCACTCAAATAACTCAAGAAACCCTCAAACAAACAAACCAATAAAAAGATTTCCATGATTAAACTACAACTATACGCTACTTCATTGTAGTGTACAGTGTAGAACTGCAATGACAATCCTTTTCTTTTTCCTGTCCTGAAACCTCAATACAATAATGGAATTGTCTTGGAAAAAAAAAAAACAAAACCACCACCAAACCCAAAAACCATCCTTCTTGCAAACAGAGTTCATACCATACATCCAAAGTCAAGGTATCTAGGATTAGGGAAAAGATGCTTTCATGGCACAAGTTTTGGAAATGGCTTCTTCCCTTCTTAAACCAAAAGAACTCCACATTCACCATTTCCACTGAGCTCTGATTTAGATTTTAACTACAACATGAATTTTTGAAACAAGAAAGACTCTTCAAATACCACTGGAGCCAGGCAGGAGCCAGTGTAAGGCACAGAGGTACCATGCCGTACTCCCACAGAGATGCCATAACACGTTCTCTATCAGTTTGCATTTCTGAACAGATACAAAGTGCTCCGTGAAGTCTGCTATGCACAATCTGCATACACCTCGACAATGGCATGGATAAAACTAGCTATGAGTACAAGCAAAGTATTTTTTTCCAGAAAAAGCCTAGAATCCTGGTTTCAGGAACTATTTTATAATTTCAAAGCATAAATACATTGATTTATCTGAACCACAATATTATTCACTTGGGTAATAATCTGGCAAATACATTTAATTCAAGGAACATCTAAAACTGAGCTTCAGCTAGCTTTTAGCTTCACAGCTACTGTGATGTCCTTAGAATGGAGACACAACTGCAGTCAAGTCATGACTGACATATTTGTACTCTGGAATGACCACATCAATTGAAACAAAATGCCCTGGCTGATACAATGGAAATTAGTGTATTTGAACAAAATACATCAATGATAACAAACCTAAATAGCTGTAGAAGATGGAGACATACAGAAAAATACTTGAAGTTGTGTCAAAGTATACACCCTACAATGGAGTAACTATCACAAAATCCCAATTATGCAAGACCATATAGTGATACCTTTCACAGTCAATGTAATATTAGGCAAGTAATAAAAAAGTTAGCAGGGGTTGGTGTTATCATTTCCTTTAGCTACTATAATGACAGATATGTTTGGATAAAGTAATCCAGATTCTTTTAACGATTCCAGGTATCAGGAAATGAAACAAAGCAGGTAATGTATATGATGTCACCGAGTAAGTTTCTACCTTACCTGCCCCAGCGAGGGCTTGGATAACAGGACTTACTAGGAAATGAATGGTAACATGACAGAAATTCTTAGGCTTGGACCGCAACCATTGCCTCATTAGCAAGAAAAAATACGATGTTAGCAACAAGGAAACACATAGAAAGACAAATGGCATTGAATGAACACGCATGAGAGATTTTTCAAAGGTTTCCATGGAGGGAAAAAATACATGGTGTCAGAAAATTTAGACACTCCTGTGTCAAAAACAGACTTACAACTATTTTTCAAGCATGCTCACTAACATTGTAATCAAGAGGATAAGAACTGAAAACCACTTATCAGAAATCATCAGAAAAGAAAGTATTCGTTTAGGTGCTTGAGGAAACTTCAAAACTGATAGCAAATTGTTAACTATTGCAAGAGTCCAACCATCAATAAAATGACAGAGACACCTCCAGGCTAAAGTATGTCAGACTTATGCAAACTGAAACTGACATACGCAGAATTCTCAAATTAGATAAAAAATACCATTTAGAATCTTTCAGAGAAATTAAGTAGAAGGTCTAATGATCTAAGTAATGGCAACCACTGTGTTGTTATTTTTTGTGCAATATTAAAGGACAAATACTGTATCTATATTAATATTTGATGCCCCATCTTCACAGAAACATATAAGAAAAATGAACCTCTGAAGGCTATGACTGTTTCCATTTACTGTGCTTTAGAGGATATTTGTCTTCAATTTGCTATCACCACTGCCATGACAGTACATATATCCACGCTCATTTTGAAAGGAACTCTATTACCTATCTTAGCATCTAGCCCCTTAAAGGTATGGCAATCTGTTGTCACTGTGTATGTTGAATATTTGTAGGTTTGGTTTTGCTTGTCTTATTTTTCTTTATATTAAGACACATTTTTGTGAAAAATGTTTTGGTGGCATCCCAAAGTGCAAACACTTTAAAGAAAACGTGCATCTATGCATTTTTTATTGATTCGATAACCACCAACAAAACATTTTTAGACTTGAGTCATGTGGGGCAAAGGAAACCTGCACAATAATCTAGCAGGTAAAGTGCAAAGATTATTATCTCCTCCTCCTAAAAGCAGGAGGCATCTCAGAGTGTTTTCTGAGGTCTTCCGTTTAGTAACATTGGTGTATGTAATTGTAAATTTATCATGGAATATATTAGTTAAAGCAGGTTGATAATGCTGCTCAAAACCATCTATTGTTATCTATTGTTTAGCTTTAAGAACTCCTTGTTCAGCACAGAAAGGAATGGCACGAGGTCCTCTGAGCTGACAGATTTGAAAACTGCAAACACTACTTCAGCGGTTGCTTTAGCTACAGATACATGGAGCAGGAATGGCCAGAAGTTAGATTTATGTTCGATAGCAGTTCAGAGAAGTTATAAAAAACCCAACTAATTTTGTTCTGTATGTGTAGTGTAAGACAGAATGACAAAGCATTAGAACGTGTCCTAAGTTTGACATTTGGAGGGTCAGAAAAGGATATAGCT
This sequence comes from Falco naumanni, assembly GCF_017639655.2. Lineage (NCBI taxonomy): Eukaryota > Metazoa > Chordata > Aves > Falconiformes > Falconidae > Falco > Falco naumanni. Next base: position 10,524,871 of record NC_054054.1, read on the forward strand.
GAATGGTTCATGTTCGGCTCTGACCTAAAACTTTCCTAACAAAAAGATATCACCTAAGAAAGTGACTGTTCACTATTCAAAGAGCTGCCTAAAGTAGACTGCAGTTCCTCAGCACTTAGGAAAAAAAAGTTATGAATGGATGTTGCAAGAAAAGCATAGATTGTTCAGAATTGATTCAGAATACATAATGGAGAAAAAATGAACAGGTTGTAAGCAACAGAGAATACATCCACCTTAGCCTGCTGAAATTTCTAACATTCTACCAATAGTTGTACAAAGCAATTGCCTAAAACAGACTTACTCACTCTTTGTTATTTTAAAATATGTTCACCTTTGAATCACATGAACTGCAACAGACCTCACAGAAAATCTATTTTTTTACAAGCAATGAAAAGATGAAAATTAAATGTAAACAAACATGATTGACAGATAGATACCAGACAACCAGAAGACCCAAGTGATGGGTATTTAATATTTGTAAACAAAGTATGCAAATAAAATTAAATGATCTATATATGTATGTAAAGTTTTTATTTATGATACATTCATTACAGTCACTCCATTTTTAATTCCTGCTGGTTTTTTGTTTCCTTCTGTTTGTCATTGATCCATTTGATATGGAGAAACAATAAATGTGGCTGTCTTACCTTTGCTATTTAAATCAGCTGAAGGCCCAGATCTGACACAGTGTAGGACAACGTTAAACCTTCTGTAAACTGCAGTCTTAAAGTGGCATCAGAATTGATTCTACTATCTGGAATCATAAAAACCCAGCAACTTCCTAGCCATATTAATTCTTAGGCAGAAAATTTCAAGAAAACTGTCTATTCCACATGTGTGTTATCTGCTTTTAAAAGAGTAAAATTGGTTTGATTTGCAGATGAAAATAAATGGGAAACAAGGCAATTGTAAATCTAGAGCTTGGCAGGCTATGAGGATGGATGGACACATAGCAATTAAAGGTTCATTGTATATCAATTTGCTTTAGTAGATGTTAAGTTGTTAATTTTGGGGCAGATTCTGACACTTTATGTCAGACGGTGTTGCTGAGAACCACTAAAAAGTAATACATTGCCCTGTTACACTTACTTTTTAGCAGTGTAATTGTTATTGCTATTGCATTAAAGTTTGGAAAGAAAGGTAGAAGATTTTAGAAGACCTTTGATGAATCTTGGAGCACAGATAGCATTACAACAATTTCTAAGGATTAAACTAGCATAGGCTCTTCCTTGTGACTCTCCAAATGTTTTATGAAATATTATAGGTCAAAAATGTCATGAGAATACTTCTTGCTCTAGTTTGACGTCAGCCTTTCAATCCAGTTAATAAACAAAAAGTAGAAAGCCATGAAATAAAAAAGTTAATGGAACTTTCTCAATCCTTAAAAAGTAGGGAATCAGTTTCATATTTAGTCTCAATGCAAAGCATAGCTTTAATACTTTTTTTTTTTTTTTCTCAATTAAAGTTTGTTGATATTTTGCTTTATCCTACTCCTGTGCCTCTCCACAGGTCAGACAGTATCTTGAGTATCTTTTTGGTGTTGTTTTTATTTTAATATTTAGACAGAAATAATCATGTTTTTATGAGAAAAGGGGTTATTCCCATTTTTTCTTAACATAATTTCCTTTCTTCTATTTTGCTTCACGCAGAAGAAGAGTCTATGAATTATATACACTATAAATCATTGCCAAATATTTGATATATAGAACATAACTCTAACAAGATGATCTGTAAATTCCTTGGATTTCAGGAAGGAAATGAACATTAGTACCTCATGCATCTTAGAGATAAAAGAGGAATTAAGTTTGTGAGATTATTTTCAGTAAGTTATTTTGAAGTTCTTGGTGTTGCATATTAATATTTTAATAGATGATAACCTGTCACTACCAGACTACAGTTTTATTCAAAGTTGATTAGTATCTTTTTGTACTTGTGTAGTCATTTTTCTTCCATATTATCTCAAAATCTCTTCGCATATAGAATTCTATCATACATTCTGAAAGTTTGTAAAGATTGTGAATGCAGCCAAGCTCAGTCCTCAGAATTAATGGGAATTTTGTTAGCATTGTTGGAACTGTTGGTCCATCTCTTCCTTCTGCTTCTAGCTTTGTTGTTTACATATTACCAGTGCACTGTTAGTTCTGTTAACCTGGCTAGATGTTAGTAAAGCAACAACCAGAAAAAAACAGTCTTTGTTAAAGTCTAAATCTTCTGCATATAAAGTAAACTGTGTGCTAAGCTAGGTTAGTTCAGTCTTGGCAAATGAGTGATAGCACCATTAGACCTGCATGATTGAAAACTGCTGAGATTATGTATCAGTGAGCAACATGGTTAAGTTACTCAGTGGCTGGTTATACTCTAGCAGCAAATTCTAACTTCAACTGAAAAAGTATGAATCCACGTCAATGCTTTGATACAAAAGAGTAAAATCATAAAGATACTAATCTTTCTTCTCCATATCATATCATAAAACTGCTGTCTGTTTTCAAAAGCAGTATGCTCTTGGGAAACAGCATGGCTTTGAAAACAAGGTAGTTAAACATATCCATATACTTTCAACATAACCTACCAGATGATGAAGAAAGAGTAACTACAAATAACAAAAAACAAACAAACAAACAAACTCAACCCCAAAAATAAATTCTAGTTTGTCTCATCTTTAAAAAATGCTTTGATTTGAGGAACAGACATACTACTACTGACACCTCTGAAAAAATAACTCCTTGCACTCTTCCTACTTTCTGCTTTGGTAGTATGAAAGGAGCTTGAAAGAATCAGGTACCATGGAAGAAAAAACAAAGTGGTGGCTGTAAAATATTTTCTTTTCTTCGTGGGTACAATACAGTTCAAGATTCTAGGAAAAATATTCTCATTGAAATTATGATGACTACTGCAAAACTAATAAATTTCAAATACCACTATTCTCAAAGAAGACTTTCTAAAACTGTCAGCTATCTACAAACACATACAGCATGGGTTTGAGAGGCAACTCATGGAAAAAAAAAACTGGAATCACAGGGGGAACTTCTGGAATTTAACACCAAGTACTGCAAAGCCTGAGCTTTAGGTGCTTTTTCATCAGTTGAAATACGAAATATTGGCCAGTCTGTTCTATGATAGCATGATAACTTTGGCCACCTTTCAGGTGGAAGAGATGATTTGCCATCCTGAAGCTGCATAGCTGCAATCACCTGAGACTTCCCACACTGAATGGTCCATTGAAGTTTTGGTGTAACCTACTTATACTCAATTATTTAAGTAAGTTCAAGATTTGTCTTACACATGACCAAATATACATGAAAGTGATGTACATAAGCAATGGTCCAATCTTAACCATACAGTCATATCCTCAGTATGAATTCATAGAAGCCAACACATTAAACTGTGTTAACTGTCAGTCTATCAAATATTCTCAGTCATCTAGTATGTTAAAAATGTCATTTGTGTTTATTATTATGTGCTATTTATCAATTATGGTGCTGCTAAAAATACTCTTAAAAGTCCAAAATATTGCTGGCAGTTTTGAGAAGAAACAATTTTCAAATAAACATGTAATAATTTTTGTTTATAAATATGAACAATATTCAGAACTACAAGTGGCAGTCTTCTTCATGCAGTTTCAAGACTGAATGAAAAAGGGCCAGTTTGCCTATTTCCTTTCAATTTACATTCAAAGCCTAGACAAATATTGCATTCATGTTCAGAGAAACAAATGCCACTGTATAATCTCTCAGAAGTGGTAAACACCTTTGCAGAACTGCTTGGTGAAGCTGGAAGACATCTGCTTATCCTCCAATGTCTCACCATCAGCAGCAGCTTCACAACATCTGTTTAGCTCTTCTCCTTTTCATTCTTCTCATATCTTTGCTGATTTTAAACGCCCAGGGGAACGGTGTTATAAGTCTAACCATCTGCTACTTAGCCATTAAAAATAAATACAAATAATTATTAAAGCCTTGCTAAAAAGCAAGTGTGTGTACATCCACTGATTTAAGAGTGTGATGTTTTAAATGAGATACTATGTAAGTGGAATGAGTAAAAAAACACAAGCATATTTTAAAGGTATTAAATGTACTGTTAAACATTTCAAGTGTATGTATTTGAAATCCATACCCTTCAAAGTTAAAATAGCCACGTGAATAAGGTCCGTATTCCATAAAGAGTCATACAAATCTTTAAATCCTGTTGCCAATAAATAAACATCCAAATGTTTAATGGTTAATTACCTCAACTTTTTTCGCTTCATTTTTAGCTTGACTCCAGATCTCATTCTGTCTTTTCTATTTGAATAATAAGAAAACTACTGTCAGAAGTCTGAGAAAGGTAGTAATAGGCTGTCAAGTCACTTCATCTTCTCTTGGAAAAAATGAAATGGATCAATCTTTTTGGTACAAAACATATTTGCCAGACTGAATCATTCATGTAGCTCTTTTCATCTGAAAATCTCAGTTGCTTCATGATGTATGGACACAAGTAGATACAACCTCTAATAATTATATCTCAAAGATATGCTCAGGTATATTTTCATTTCCTGCCACTGTTAATACGTTATTTTTGCTGCTATATTCTTCCCCACAGATCACACCATACATTGAAAGTACGTGCTTTATTGGATATCTTTTATTAACTTTAAACTCTTTTAATCATGAGTATCAATCAAAATTAAAATTTCCTACCTCATAAGATCTAAGTTTCACACTGATTTTTCTGCATTTTCTGACAGTGATTTGTATCATGATCTCCCTTCTTTGACTTTACCGATTCTTTTGTTTCCTCTCTCAGTTGGTATGATGTCTTCGTTTAGCCAACAGCAGTGGAACTGTGATGCCTGGGGACAACAAATAAAAGCCTGTATTAACAATGCATCATTACTGATGAATTACTGATTTTATTGACAAAGTGTCTTTATTTATTCACACAATTTTGTACACAAGTGTTCTCAGCATATTAATGATAGACATCATATGACCTGAAAGATAATATTTTATGCGAAATAATATTTATGAATAATCAGAATGTGCATTTTGCCCTAATCACAAAGAAATTATATATTACATGTTGGTGAGCTTATAGTGAAGAGGGCTAAATCTAGTTTTGTACTTTCTCAGGATTGGGATCTTTATTGCTTATAGATTATTCTATGATTTTAAAGTCACTGTGAACAATTAAGTTGACTAGTAAATCATCCTTGCATATCGAAAGAATTTTTCAGTATATTTATCCAGTATATACATAGGATAAAGTTAACTACTATGCACAATTTTAAATTAGCTTTATATAATTGTTGCATGATTAAAATGCATTTGTCAGTGAGATCTTGCAGCTCTAATGCAGCACTTTCTAATCTATTTCTCATCTTCAGAAACACAGGTAAGCCTTACGTAAAAAATTACATCCAGTTCCAATAGTTTTTCAATTTTTGATGAGAGATTTAAATAAAGTATTCACATAAAATAATGCATAGAACTTCAGAGTACCTCGTTCATTTTACCAATATTACTTCAAAGCGTACTGGGCACAAATAAATTAGGAAATCCTTTTATTGACAAATTACTGACATTTGATATTTTTTTCAGCTGGTTTCTGAGGTAATGGTAATGGTCAGTTACTTGATGATTCACCGAGTATAACCCTGAGCTTTTAAGTGTCCTGGGATGAGTGACGTTATTGCTCTTACGCGTATCTCCTTACAACATTTGTATTATCAGTTTAAATTACTTCTGGCTTGCATTATATTTAGGTCATATACAGTCCAACAAAGCTAAAACAATATACTTGTATGTAACATTTACAGCTTTTTCAGGACCATTTAAGATAAGAACATATTATCGGAATGTAAATAAATATTCGCTAATGAAAAAGGAAGTGACTACTATCAATCATAGATAGTGCAGCCATTTATTTGGAAACTAAGGTTTGTCGCTACATAACAAATTGTCTTCCTCTCCATCCATCCCCCCATCTTCAGGCATTTTTACTTTGCACTGAATTATCAGCCAGCAGACATTAAGACTATTTTGTTGCACTCAACTTTTATGTGTGTTGGCAGTCTATTTTTTACAGCTTTTTAAACAGATGGGTTTATATTAGTAAAGCTTAACAAGACACAGAGCAAATAGAAATAAAACCTTTGCTACCAATATTGCTTTTCATTGCCCAGTTGCTGCCAGCTAAGATATATTGGACCTATCTCTCATTAAAAAGCCAACAAAAAACGCAGTTTCACAATTCCTAAGTGTATACTTATAAATTTACAAGACCACAAATTCCACAAGGCATTTTGTGAACTGTGTAGTTACGGATTTCAGTCATGAACATTTACTGTAAGAATTAATACAAAAGTGACTTTTGGCAAGATCTGCTGCCAGATTTGACTTCCACTATTTTGTGAATACCAATGGGAATTTCAGCTCACGTGATCTAACAGACACTGATTTTTGCTTTTAGGCTATTACAGCAGATTGCAGAGGACACATCATATGTGCATTCTGAGTATGGTAGGCACCAGTAATGACAGACAACTCTGTCCAATTCATAATTCCAGAAGCTGTAATTTTAAGTAGGTTCTCAGTACTAGAAAACAAACCTTGAAAATTACATCTGCGGTTTTGTATGTTTAGTTTCCTACCTAAAGAAGTAATATTGGGTTATACTTAAAATGCAGTCATACATCCAAAACCATTCATTGCACTTCTCAGATTAGTCCAAAATATCACACTGTCCTTTTATACTGAGACAGAATCAATTCACAGTTCCTAAAAAAGTAATAGATATTTCGTCTAACTCTGAAAGTTCTGACGATAATAGTTCAGCAACCCTTTTGAAAAGCTACCTGTTTTTTTTCCTTTGTGTCATTCCACTCAGATAATGGAAGGATAATTCAGAACAAAAAAATATCTGGAGCCATGTTAGACTGCAGTCCAATATTTTAGTAAAAATCCTTAAGCACCAATGGAGAAAAGAAACATATTTACCCAAGATTATATAATGTAAAATAGTATTGAGATAAAGGAGTGGATTCTTCACTTCTATGATTTAATACAATTGTAGCTCATGTTAAAGCAGATGTTCTGTCAGACCGTAGTGACCCAAAATATGTATGGGTTAACAAGTACAAACAACATGCATTTATCTGCAGAGGTGAAAGAGCACGATCAGCATTGTAGTGGAGTTCATACTTACAATTCATCTGAAGAAGTCTTTTTACCTGATTACCTTGTACTTTCCCTCTGAATTCAGCATTGAGTTTCCAAATTATTCCTTATACCTCTTTGAAGATCACCTTGAAATTCTTGGGGACTTCATGAAATATTTCCCAGGTTCTAAACATAGCTGCCAGTCAACAGTCACATACTTGCATTTGACACAGATATAACTCAAAAAAATCCTCATAAGTCTCGGTGGAGTTACTCTAGATTTACACTAGCATTCCTAAGATACATAGAAGTTTGCATCTTTTCCTAAGTCTTAAAAAAAATAATAGGGAAGCAGAAGTTTGAACATGAAACTCTCAATTTGCAGCCTCTAATTTCAGAATTGCTCAGGGAAATCTGACGATCTAGTCACAATATTGCAAAGGGGGAAAACACCGAAATTCGGGGCCCTATTACCTGACATACAGGAAAGCTATTCCTGTACTCTTCACATGCCATGGTAATATTTGCCTGAGCAATGCAAGGGACCTTGAGAAGTAGGCCAGTTTCTAAGCACACGGAGAGTTAGTGAAGCTTTAACTAGCACAGCATTTCATTCAAGAAGTCAGCTTCAAGACTTCATTTAAAATTATCAGGGGCACATTATCTGGGAACACAACAAGAAGCAATTATTGGTTTAATTAGCCTGCATTCACCACGTTGTGCTCCTTCTCTTTGTTGGATTGCCAGGCAATTTTGTAAAATCATTAAGCAAGGGAACTATAATTCCATAATGACCTAATCTGCAGCTCCATCCTATCACACTGGAATATTTTAAAGTTATTTATGACTGTCCTCAATAAAAGCTAAGTCCATTGGGCAAGAAACACTTTGGGTCTCCAAAATTCCAAATGGCTTCCCTTATTGAAATGATTTTATTGTATTCAGTCATCTGTTCTCTTCCACACTTGAAAGAGAAGTTTTGCTGTCAACATAAATGCATGTTGCTAAGGAAATGCACAGGACACAGTAAAGGATATCACCAAAAAAAAAAAAAAAAAAAAAAAAAAGAAGAAATTAACTTGTTTCATTTTCAACATAACCTTTGATACAATGGACGGGAAGAGGGATTCAGAACAGTGTAAAACAAACTCAAAACCTATTGTATAGGTCTTTCTCCTGAGAAGGAAATTGAGTTATCAAAGTTATTTTTCTAGTTATTCTCTCAGATTTTGACACTAGGAGAGATTTAAGAATGCAATTCATGGTATTTTACAATTTCATATTTCTTGCTTTCATCATCCTTGTATGAAGTTTATGCTCTTTCACTGTACCTTCAACACATGAGACTGGAAGAAAGGTTAGATTTATAAACTAGCAATGTATCTCCATAACTTTTAAATAGCAATTTAGTACAATATCATTGTCTTCAAAAATCCTAAAGCTTCATCATAAAACATTCAGGAAGACTGCATATGAAACACTTGGAATAAATTGAAATGTTGAAATTATCAACTGATGATAAGTATCTTTGAAGACACCATTTACCTAACTAAATTGTTCCACTAGGCTAAAACAAATCTGGGTAGAAACCTGGAGGTCCTCCATCTGTTTTGCTAAACAGAAAGATAGAAAAACTAATTAGGACAAAAGAAGAGCAATAAACCACACCTTTTGTATATTTTGCTATGGAGATAATAGTAGCAGCTCTTTATGGTATTAAGACTTGGGAATAGTTAACAAACAGTGAAACTGCAATGGCAGTTTTCATTTTAAAGGACCCTTAGTAAGAGTATGGCCTTATCTAACTACTTTGTGAGTGAAATATGTTAAAAATTCTATGCCAGTGTAAGAGTTATTTAAAATATAATATAAAAAGCCGTTGAATTTCTGATTAAGGAAGGCAAAGTTAAACCAGATAATTTTGCAAATCAAACAAACATGGTTTTGATATTATTAAGAAAACAGAATAACTTGACCAGCATGTTTTACTTCACTACTGCTTTCAGCACATTGACCTGGATCAGGTACATGTCCATTAACTATGTCATGTAATCCTGGTACAGCGGGAGTGTTAGTATTTCAAGCAATTTCTGAATATTCAAAGGCACAAACTCCTAGAAAGCAGAAAGGAAAAGCATATGGGCATGTCTGAACCTCCATTATGGAATTATTTAAACCTAGGAGGCCTGATTTGAGCTCATTAAGTAACACATCCAGTATAGATAAAAGATAATGTCTTCATAAGTGTGCTTAATGAATTAAGTAAAACCTACTCCCTCTGTTAGGTTTTACCTAGGGCACTTTAGCACATGAAAACGCATCAGGTTTTGTTTACGCTATACACTGAAAATGTGTGCTTTAATACTTGGTTCTTAATATCCTAATATTGCTCCTTTTTAGCCTTGGAAATTAAATGAACATTTCGTTTAGACTCTTGTAATGGCTTACATTTTAAAGTGATGCGTGTTACTATATAATGAAATCAAAGTAAACTGCAGTCTACAAAATTCTCAATAAAACAAGAAAGAAAAATATTGCAAGTTGCAGACCTCACCATTGCAGGAATGTAAGAGAAATGAGGCACTAAAAGCAGTCAAATGTAAAATAAGAATCCTGGTCAGAACAAAAAATTTTAAAAGTTTATCTATGACACTTACACACAAAGAAAGAAAAAGAAAACTATAAAAGTAATTACATATGGTTATACAGCTTTGCTATGCAGAATTTTAAGGCTGTTTAAATATACTCGAAAGAAGCTCATTCATGCTTTCGGAAAACGTACTGCAGGGGGAGTGCAAGGGGGAATCAGAAGCAAGAGGATCTACAGACAGAGAAGTGGGGAAATGACAAAATCATTTAAGAACAACATACAAATGTAAAGATTAACTGGTCTTCTTTCTCATGGTGTAACATGAGTAAATGGTCAGTTCTGCAGGGGTACTGGGGACATCAGTGCAATGGTTGTATAGCTCTTTCTGTCTTAGGAAGCTCTATTAAGAAGGAAAATATGTTTTACATGGTGCAGGTATAAAAGTTAGGATAATTGGCATAAAGTCTAGAAGTAAGATCGCAAGAAAAGTAGATGATCTTTGCTATTTAGAGTCTTTACACTTAAAAAAAATATCTAGAAAGTTATCTAGAATGTTCAATTGGTGTGAAGAACTTCAATAAAATTTTAAAAAAAATATTTCAAACAACATTGTAGAAAATATGCAATATCCTTCAACAACTTTTTCATTAGATGACTACAGATCATTATATTGCATAAATTTTATACAGTGGAAATTGTTTTCTAATACTGGATAACAACGAACAAGAAGCTCACATGTCTGACATAACTACTCCAGATGCAGAATCTACTTGTCCTGGCCCCTTCAGCTCTAGTACAAGTATCTCTCTACAGCACAGTGCACCTCTACCATGAGTTGTAAATGCATGAGACTCACAGCAAAACCTTGCTTCTCGACCTTGATTTCTACATCAACCTTTGAGACAGAGGGAACTGATCAAAGAACAACATTAAATAGTATCCTTTCTTAAGATAATAACCTCAAGGCGATGTTGGTTATCAAACTTTGCCTGTTACACACTATTGCACCGCTCTAGGCTACACACTGCCTCAGTGAAGTGCTTTCACTGTGCAGAAAGGAAGCAAAAAGGCAGATATATGTTATAGTCAGCAGGGAGTTTGCCCTGCAGGAACCTGAGTTCCAGTCAGGACTACAAGGACTGTTTCTGGTGGTAAGTCAGCACTGCATAAAATACTGGAAAGGTTCTGGGAGGAAGACTGCAACCCAGGACTCTCCTTTGATTTGTATCCTTCCTTTTAACACCTTTCAGACACCAGGCTTCCAGGTTCCTTCTCCTAGTTCTTTCTTCCCAATATAGCTGTGTCTATACTATTTTTGACAGCCACGTTAACTTCAGTCTTAAGTTTACCAATGCAAGTTGCTTAAGACAGCTCTGCATGCTCTATCGGCTTGGTTTGCTTTTCAGTCACTTCAGTTGTGAACCGTGTACTGCGGTTTGGCAGGCTCGGACTTGATCTCTTAAACTGTTTCACTCTCCTTTTACGTTGCCATACCAAACCTCAACATCTGTATCTCAGATAACCTGTGCATATACACTAACATTTTTTTATCTTGTCAAAGCAATTATGGCAACAAAGCAGTAGCCTACATCGGGTGACCTACACATCCATACAGCGAGAGTTGGGTGATGTGGTTTTTAGCCCTGTACATCATGAGCTGTGAACAGCTGCGAGGACATTTGCATTTTTTCCCAGACAGTAGAGAGCATTTCACATTGTAATCTGATTTATTTGCATTATGTTGCCTACATTACTTCCAGGGGAAAGAGAATAACATCCCTTGGTAAGATCTTACTGCCTCATACTCTCAAATCAATAGGTGTGACTTTTTCCTCATGAAGTGCTTTCAGAGATGCCCTAGACGTGTACCACTTCAACGGCTAATTTCGGTGCTAAGGGGTGAGCAATTAACTTTTGAAGCTCAGCCATTCCTGATGCCTATCACTTACAGGAAACCAGTTTGCTGCAAGCAAGTACACCACAGCGGCTGTTGCTGGGTTGTAAGTTCTCAATGTTGTGTTTAAAGTTGCATTTGCCTACAATCTCAAGGAATCAATGAAAGCTGCATGTCACAGCCAGGCATACGCTAGCCTTTAATTTTCAATAATTTAAATAGTATAAAGACAATTCTTAACATTAAAATCAATAATCTGATTTTTAAAAGAAGAAATACTTGCCATGCTGTAAGAGGACTGAATCTGTGGTTTAAATTGACTGCTTGCACAGATGACTTTTAGATAAAGCGTACTAAGAAGCGTATTTCCATGCATGGCAATTTACATGTGAAATTTCCATTAGTGATAATGGCAGTGGCATGTATAAATCTCCAATTCCCTTTAACATTAATTGCAGTCATCTATGTAAGTACTTGGATTTTCAATGACATTATATCCATAGCTCTACAAAGTCAGAACGGATCACAGCCTGGAGAGGCTAAACATTAAGCACTGTCATTACTTGATGGCAGGTAGCAACTAAAATCTGTATCTACACCATTGCTGAAAAATAGCATTGTGTAACTTTGGGAAAAATACCGATGAAATATGCTTGCTTAATTTACCAGACTCTTAAATATAAAACTAGTTGACAGAATTCTGAATTAAGCCGATTATAATTTTAAGCACACTCTGCTAATACTTTGAAAATTACTAATTTACCATGCATTTGAATAGGTATGTGGAATTTGAATAGGTGTATAGAATCCACTTTAGACTTTTCTAAATCGTCCAGAGGTACTGTTAGATTTCTTGAAATATGGGGTTTTGTGTGAACTTTCAGGGCAGCCGTTGAAAAATATAAATGAACCAACAGGCTAATGAGAGAGCAACTTCTGGGATTTTTGATAGAGTTCAAATAGGCTTCATATTAGATGTTAAGATATTAAGCAGAAACAACTCCAAGTACATTTTAGGTCAGCAAATGCATTATTTAAACTGAATTGAACTTCAGATATTTCTGTTAATGAAATTACCAAAAGCTGGGAGTTCTCAAATTATCTGCCATGAAAAATCACTAAGGTATATTTAAAACAAAATAAATCTAAATTATACTTGATATCTTTACATAAATATTACATGACATCTGATTTTTGCTTTTTATCTCCAACATGCACGTTTCATTATCTTACGTAATTTTGAATCAGATAAAGAAATAACTGCTACCTGATAACGGTATGAACAGTAAAAAAAAGTTACTGGTTTTGCCTTCAGTGTCCAACAGCATCTGCCCAGTCATCAGACATCATCTTACTCAAATCTATAGCAATGAACTGTGAGGGCAGAGTGCCTTTACAATGAAGTGACAATGAAATGTAAATTAGTTCTATTTGTATAAACATGGGGAAAAAAATCCCTTTCAGAATCCTGTGCAAATCTATACTACAATAAAATGACTTACTGCTGAGCTGTTTGCAAAAATTTGTAGAACCTGAAGGAATTTAAAGCACTGTACCCACGATGGAAGATATTCAACTGAAACGCTAAACAAGGCTTGTTTCAATCTTCATAATAAAATCCTGGAAGTACAAAATTGATTGTATTGGGATGATGTATGACAATTAAAATGTCAGCCATTGCGGTTATGATTCAAATTAGGCCTTGTCTACACTTGTAACTAACTATCAATACTTCAATCTTGAAACGCACTGCGACCAAAACATTAAAAAGTTGAGTTTCTTCTCATGTAAGGCTAAAGGTTTTAATAGTTACTTAATCAACCCAAATATGGCTGAAACATATCTCGAATTATTACCTGACGGTGCCTATTTCTACCTGTTCACTCCAAGAGGATCTTGGGCAAGTACCTTAGAATCTGACAACAATGTTCAGATGTCAACCGCTACGTGAGAGAATTGCTACCCTTCCTATGGAGCTAACATCTATCAGCAGAATTATTATTTTTTAAATAGTTATACTAGTTCTTCTGGGGGATGTAAAGCCTTACCAGAGAAAGTCAGTCTGTGTTTCTTAGCTGTCTTCATTAACTACATCTGAATTTAACTTTTGCCAGCAGCTCTGTGTTGGTCAGGAATAACTCATCAGATCTCTGACAGAGCCACTCGGGCAAGTTTTTACAGTAGACCTACCTTTAGATTAGTTTTAATGTTAAGTTAAATTGTATCAGCAGTCATGGCTCCCTCGAGGCTGATTCACAAAATCGGCATTACCTAAAGTACTCACGCCAAAGGTAGATTTCCTGCGTCTTTCACGTTCTACTCTACAGAAATACGTGGAGGAGAGTGGGGACAATTGAAACATTTCATTATAAGCAAGCACACACACACACCCCCCCCCCCCCAACCCTTTTTTGGCTATGTACAGGCATGTGTGGGAAAAGTGCATCATGAACGAGGATCACATTAAAACACTGTATGTAACATGGGAAGCAGCATGGTAAGATTCAAGCCAGTAATGAGTCAATTCCTATATCCAACTGTCCTACTGACAGGTGGTGAGCGCATACACACCAATATGGGCCAAGCAGAAAGACTCTTTTAAATTATAGATTGATTAAAGAGATTTTTTTAAAAAAAATTTGGATGAGAAAGATACAATGGAATATTTTCTTGCCACAGCCCATCTACTCTAGATGAAGCGAAGGGAGATTCTGGATTCTTTTTACCATTAATTTCCATGAATTTTATTTTTGTTTTATGTCCTGTTTCCCTCCACCTCCATTTTTTTTTTTTTTTAAAAGCACTAGTTAGTATGAAAACTCTTAACTACCAGCCACCTGATTTCTAAACTGTTATACACTTTTTTTCATTACAGATGTTCTTTTATCGCACTCTATTGTAAAATTACAAAGTAAAATGGAAGGTAGTGTTCATCTGTCACTGTTCAGTTTAGAATGCATCAATTATGTATGGAGTAGACTTAATTTTATGCTGTATTTGAAAACACCACCAACAGTTAGCTCTCTGTTTTTTTCTAGTTTGGCATGAAATGTAGATGGAGGTAAATTTATGTACCTGACACACTAAATCTGCTTCAGGATCCTATAAACTGAATTGAGGTGTAGGTAAGTATCTTTTACATTTTATCAGGTAGAACTGTATTTCCTACTTTTACAAAGAAAGAAGATAAAATCTTTAACAGATGAAATATTTCTTCCTAATTGACAAACAACCTGTGAGACTGAAAGTGTTCTTTTTTTCCTACACAATAAGAGACAATAAAATACAAAATATTTTTACAAATGTAAATAATTCAGTATCTGGGGAAATGAAAAGGAAATATAGAATTCTGGTTTTGAGTAACTGCAATGATTTTTTCCATTTTTTTTAGGATTTTTTTTTCATTGAACAAATAACCATCTATGTCATTTTCCATCTTCACATCTGATATTATTACAATAGTGAAAATAGTTGCATTTCTTCTTTATGAAAAAAAATATTAACATTTGTCTCAACCTGTGTGGCTGTTTAAACATCAAATCATAAATACTTGTAGAGACTCATGTAAACAATCAAGCAATTAAGAATTCCATAAATTGCCCTGATAAATACACGTGATAGAATCTATGAGATGGTGCAAGTTCATCACCAAATATTGTATTTTTGTCTTAGTCCTTCAACAGGTTTCAGGAGATGTTTTTTCCTTCCTTATTTCTTAACTCAAAGGTTGAATTCTTAACAAAGTTAACTTTTTCTAGTTGGCTCTTCTATTAAATATCTCATTTTTTATATATTTATATAATTTTATATATAATTAACAGATAACTGATCTGAAAGGCAGACTTTTCTTGGAAGCGTAAATATTTCTTTACAAGTACAATGTTTTTAACAGGGCTTTTGGATTATTTACTTTGTTTTGATTTTTTTTGGTGTGTGTGTGTTACCATCTCCAAAATAGACATCAATATTAGAGCTGTGAAATCTGGAATATCTTGTTTGACCTCCTATAGACTATTAAGAGATCCAATGTTAATTTAGGCCTCATTTTATGAACTATATGAAGATACTGACTTGTGTCATACAATTTCAGAATTCAGACAGCAGACGTATGGATCCCAGCAAGCACTATGGCTCAATCCTTACCTGGATCTTCTGAATTTTATTTGGTTTATTGTCTATATTATATTTTCTCAGGGTTATAAAAGAAGTGCTGCAAGTGTGTCTTCTGAGAAGGTTACAGTATTGCTGTCAAGTGACTCTAATAGATTATTTTTATATAGACAATAATTTTGGAACACGCAATCTGAAGTGTAGTGCTGTGGCACGGTGAAGGCCATTAGGAATTCGAGACGCTTCACAAACAGTAACATTTATAAACCGTGATCTGTATCCAGTAACATTTGCCACAAATAGGCTTCCTCAGTACTCTTAGTATTATGACTTTAAAGTCGCCTTCTAGCCTCTAAGGGTATATTATGAGATACAGCTTATTCAAAATTCAGAAATATTGCAGGTGAATTACATACTCCCATAAACGCATTAACTACGACTACATATATTGCCTATATATCACATACTGAATTAATAAATCGACAATTTACTACAGCTTACAGAGAAATAAAAGCACATTCTATTAAATCAGCCATATTCCAAATCAGATACATAACCTATCTAATCAGATACTTAATATACTGAATCAAAATCACTGTACCTGCTGCATCAAATACATCACACATTGAATGAAACATACCATACAAAAAGCATATATATATTAAACTAAATCATGTTGAATGGCTACGTAATTCACTAAATTAAATAAATTGGGCCAATGCAGTAGTCACTGAAACTAGCATATCAGATCATAAACAAACAAAAAGCTTAGATGTTTTGAAAGACCTTGTCATGCACTCCCGTTTAGGTCTCTGTAAAGTGTTACCTTAAAATAGACAAAGTTTTCCAGTCTTGGGAAATTAATTTTTACCCATTGAAAAAATACCTGAGTAATTCAGGTATCACATTTGAACAAGAATTGTTATCATTCCTAGATATCCAATGCCTTCAAAAATTATAAAACTAATGGTAAATCAGGGATTCATGAAATTCATATCAAGAATATTCCCCAAGAATATGGAAAATATCACATTTTGGCTGTTTCCTCACACACCAGTTTTTATAACAAAATCCTAACAAAAACCGGCAAATACCTAAGCTCAAGATGAGAAAAAAGAAATTTTTTAGAGATATTTTTAAGAAATAAGTAGCACGTTTAAGCCAAAATTTTAAGTTTAAGGTGACACAGACCTGAATTCTTCCCTAAAAGGCCAGGTACTAGTTATTAAAAAAATATTTATCTAAGGCTAAGTAGTAAAGCATTAGACTCCCCACACTAAATTTAATCAGAATTCTGCCAATGAGACTGTTTTTTGTCCAGAAAGTTCATAATGTTTTATCGTAATTAATACTGTATATCATTTTATAATAAGCATTGTTGAAGAAAAATCTAAATTAATATAGACATTTTACGATACATTCAATATTCTTAAATTACAAAATAAAGAATAGATTTTTTTTTTAATGCCTTACTTCATAGACAAGGTACTTTATGTTTCCATATGTCATGTCAGTACTCTTGCTGCAAAAACAAGAATGCGTTATTGCCAGGGTGTAGTATACAGTTGTATTCAATTTGGAGACCAAATGAGGTTATTCGTAAAGTAAATCTATGGTTTTAAAATAATTAATCCTTAAAAAAACCTCTATAAACGTAAATAAAGATAAGTGAATAGATTATTGGAAAACAATGTTTTAATGGGTAATTATGTTTGTTTGATCTAACTTCTAAGGTTCTCTAGAGCTGGAAGTATCATGTTGACACTCAAATTCATACAGAAGCTCCTGCCTTTAAGAATATGCTCAAAAGTCCAAGCTCGAGGGAGGTCTGTCCATGTAGTATTAACAATTCAGTAATGAAGACGTTTAGCTGGGAGCTCTGGAGATGTCTTTCCTCTGAGCTGCAAAGCTACAAAGTTATTCTTTTTATCACACAAAGAAAGCAAAGGTTAAATATTTATTCAGTGGAACACTTTCAGCCAAGAGATGGAGGAAAGATTAGGACTTTTATCTTTTTTTCTCGTATTGCCTCCCAATACCTCTAAGTCTTGATACCCATGGAAAAACACAAATCTTCTCCAACTTCTCCCAGCCCCTGAAGAAGAAATGACACTGTTGCTTATTTTCTTTCAATGCTTACCCCAGAAAACCAAGGTGGTGTTCTCTGAAAGCATTAACAAATCCTGGGGTGTCAATATATGGACAGATAGCAACTTTGCAGAAAGCTTTTATTGTTAATTCCCATTGCCTGAGGAACAAGACACCAGCTGGAGTCTTTCACCCACTAAAGCATCATCTATAATGTAACCCAGTAATAAATACCAAAAGCAGATACTTTATGAAAACTTCTTGTGCTCTCTCAGCTTCTGTCCCCTTAACCCATGCTGAGAAGTTAAAGTAAGAAAGAGGAACACTATTGATGTAAAGGGCAAAGCTAAGGATAAAAAAAGACATGTCAGAATTAGAAAAGGTAAACTACTTTTTACAAAGAAACATATATCAAGCTCTTTAATACAGTAGATGCGAACTCAACAGTCCTGTAATTCTCTAAATTAGACTCTTTTCATGCAAGGTTCAGAGTCACTGTGTTTTGAAGCAAATACATTTGCATCCTTAGAGGTATTCAACATGACTTTAGAAAATCAGCTAGCAAAAGGTCAATTGTGAGAAGGCCAGCGTGCCCATAACCTTTCATTTCTAATGAAGTGCTCTGGAGATTCCCAAAGGGAAAACAGCTTGCATAGTTCCTATAAATTTTGTTTCAAAATCAGTTCCCACATAATACATTTAGAGAAGCTTTTGAGTCTGCCCCCTGCCACCCTTTCAGGAAAAGCAGCAGCCTTGGCTATCATCTCGCCAGTGCCTTAATAGCCAGGGAAGGATATATGTAAATTTTGAGTACAAGTCCCGTTTTTCAAAATGGTGCTTCTGAGCAATTAGTTTGCTGTGGGTTGATGTGTGGTACGCTGTGTTTCAGGATATAAAGGCTTTGTTGCATTAGCATTTTTCCTAGAAATATGCTAGGAATTTTTACATATAGCAGGCAAAAAACCCACAGGGCTGATATCAAAGTACAATACAGAAAGCAGAGCTCTGTGTGTAACCCTGCTGATTTTATGGGTGTTTCTTGTAGCTCAGAGGCCCCATTCGTGTGGATCTCACTGAAGGCGTGGTGCCATCATTAATTGCAGCTGAAATTGAGTGAAACACTTAATTGCTTTGCCTTATTAGTAGTTTGGATTCAAAGGAGTTGTATCAGTTGTTTTTTCCAAACTCATTAGATGAAAGCTTGGAACCAGGAAAAGGGCAAATGTTCAGACGCTGACTAGGGGCAGGACCCAGGAAGCAGGTTTGCAACAAAATCATACCTTGCAAGTGAAATATGACTTAGAAGGGACAAAAGTTTTTCAAGAAGTCATGTTAGTTCAGAAAGTGTTAAATGTCTAAGAGCTTAATTTAGTAGAGGAGCTGCTCTGATAAATCCGTTCCCTCTTCATGGCAGATTACCAAGAAAAGGATCAAAAAATTCCATTAAAAGAGAGGAATAACAGGATATTCTTGATAAGGAGTCTTTAACTTTGGCATATCCTTATGCATCACGAAAAGGGGTATGTGATACATCCCTAATAGAAAGTTCATGCTCAGGTTACAAGGAAATATGCAGACTAAAACCTGGATTTCTTTTACACAAGTTGTAAACTGTAACCAAATATATCCCATCACAAATTCAATGCATGAAAATGCCCCACTTACTGATAAAGTGTGTCAACCATCCCAAAAGTTCTAAAAATATGTAGGAACTCTATAAAGTATAACCATAATATTAGATGTCAATTCCAGTAAAACATATCAACTAAAACTCTAGGATCCAGTAGGAGTTATAAAAGGAAGAATTCTGGATATTATTTGTCTTTGCAATATTTTAAGATGTATGCATGACTGATTTATTTCATTTTATTTTAAGCTGACCTGAAAAATGCTTATTTCAAAAAAAAAAATTCCTTGGAGAGTCATTAAAACCATAACTTATATAATTCCAATCATATCTTCAGTTTATACATATATCTATATATAAGCTGCTTGGATATACATATCTGCTTAGAGATATATATAGATGCGTACATATTCTTTAAGGTAAGACTTGCGAAAGCCAAATTCTTTCCTTTGTTAGGCATAAAGCGAAAGCATAATTTGTATCAGAAAATTGTAAACTGGCTTTTATTTTCACAGGAACATCATTCAAATCGTATTCTTTCACATTTTGCTATGGTGAGGTTTCCTGCTGGTAGCATACACCCTGGGAGGAGCAGAGAACTGCTCTTTGGGCTGGGGGAGGTCCAAGCATCCAGGTAGTGCAACACAGCATTTCACAGGGCGAGTTAGGGACCCAGGAGTGTCCTCGGGTACCAAACATTTTCAGACGGAAATAAAAGGTTATTTCCTCCTTTGGCTGTGCATCAGCCCTGGCTGGAGCTGCCTGCTCACAGCCAGAGGCTGCAAGGTACCCGCCAAACACAGCACGGGGAGCTGATCTCCAAATTGCACATTTTAAAATACGTTATGGTCTTCTTTTTTCATACTTACAGGCATTATTAGATAGAGTCTACCTGCTTCGCTCACAAAAAGAGGAGTACAAAATGCAGCAAAGAAAAAATAGCATTAAAAAAGAAAACTTGACTTTTTGACTTTCCCCATAGAAATAATTTGAAGCATTTTTAATTTCATCCAGGCTGAACAGAGACCATATTAAACAGTCAAGTGCTATATTTCAACAGTCTGCAAAAAACCCGCAGACCTACATTTTACATCTTTTTTAGACTACATATTCAAGATACTTAAGTTTGGACATCAAGGCTTTTGTCTTACCTTTTGCTGAGGTGGTATTTGATAACTGCATTTTGTACTTTCAGGTTGGTGACATGGGTCACAGAAAATAGTCCTAGACCATACATAAATGAAAGAAAACATTAGAAATATTATTTAAAAACAGACATACATTTTAATAAGTGGCTAATCAAAACTGGTTGTAAGGCATTTTGCAGACCCTTTGGGAGAGATGAAGCATGGTTCATTAAAACAGGATGGGAAAAAAATATTCTGTATTTAAACCTGTTTTATGCCAAGGGTTTAATCGCAGAGGAGACACCCTTCTTACTGTGTGAAAATGTTACAGAAAATAAAGGAATATAAAAAAATAATAATTTGGTCTCCAGATACATATTTATCCATTAAGACATGCATAAATATATCTTTCTATATTTAACCAACACATGATCTGCTTTTACTGTTTGAAATAGCTGCATCATCTGTTGCAGAGCATTAATAAAAAAAGGAAAAAAGAAAAGAAAAAAATAATTATAAGATACCTACTAAGTTTTGGGAATAAAACCTTCTGTGTACGCAAATAACACGCAGGCACACAGAAATACTTTCATTTCATTAAAATGAAATTTTTCACATTTTACTCCTGTACTCCTGGAAGGGCGGGGAAAGAGCTGGTCAATAATTCAGCACCAATTAGATATCTGTTAAAAAAATATTGAGACAAAATTGATTCTCATCACAAAATGGGGAATAAAGCCCGATTGAAATACATCTTATATAGAAATTTAGACATCTCTACATGGAGATGCTTTTAAGCAATTAAACTTAAGCTCTGAAATCAACTACCATGATTTTTTTTTTATATCTTATCACCTTGCCCATGTCTTTTTTCCCTTCTTCCTCTACTATACGCTGTTGGTGAGTGTTACCAGCAGTCTTTAAAAAGGGAAGAAATTTATGCAAAGTGGTTTGAATAAGTCCTTAGGAAAAGGATACAGGCTGTGAGGGGAACCCTAACCTCAAGGCTGAGAAATGGTACTTGTACGCAAGTGAGTCATTACCTGTGAGAAATAGAACGGCAGCAGCTGTTTGGGGAACTTTCACATGAACAAAACCCCAAGATCTGGAGCTCTTCCAGGTCAGGATGCAGAACCTGGCTACTTTTTTGTTTTCTTCCCACTGAGTGCCAAGATTAAGGCTCATTCCTTGGAGATTTAGTGTAAATACTTATCACTGCTCTGTGCTGAAGTTCTCCAGGGGCTTTTGTGGGATTTGCTTGTTTGGAATTACAGAGTATAACATGTAAATTCACTCTTGTTTCCTTGAACACCCTGTTTATACTGATAGCACTAAACAAGGTTTTACACATCTCTCTCAATTCCTGATAAATTACATTTTATTGTGATAAGCTGGAAACTGCTATACCGTCTTAGTAATACTAGGGTTTTTTTTGTTGGGTTTTTTTTTCTTTTTCTTTTTTAAATTCTCAAGCATTACATTTAAAGACAGTGGGAAGCACCTGACTCATTGTTAACACCTGAAAAGGCCCAAGTACCATCTGAAAATTGAAGCTCTATTAAAGCAAACAAGTAACTAAACAAAGGAGCTTAGTAAAGGACGTGAGAAATCTGCTGTAGAAATTCTGGGGAACAAAAGACATACCTGAAACAAGTGAAGGAGACCGTCACACTCCTCCCTCACTCAGCCTGCCATGGTGTAGGCTCACGTGCAAAGCATCAGATGGGTTCATGAGAGCCTGGATTGCAACTATTGCTTTGGCATTGACCTTCTGCCTGATGCTGGGTACACCGTTTATGCCGCAGCTACAAATAAGCCTCATACATCTTCCTGTTGTAAAACACCTTGAAAAGTACAATGAAAATTGAAATATAATTATTAAATTTATTAAATTTATTTTCTTTACTAGGCACCTCGAAAAGAAAAAGAAATGAGAGGAATATTTTGTTTCCCTCCTGAGAGCTCATATACAAGGTGTGGGGCTAAAAAGCAATAATCAGTGTTTTGTGATTCTTCTTGAAGCACAATCTGTGCCAAAAAAACCTTGACTGGATTAAAAAAAATGTGGGGGCAATTTTTCTTTTGTGTTAAAAAAACCAAACAAACAACAAACCACACCAAAACCAAAACCAGATTGGTATTTGTCTGATTTATTTTCCACTATTGAGAAAACCATACATAGAAAAAACCCAATTTGTTCTGAACTTTAACTGCTAGATTTCTCCTGCATTCTTGAATAATGCCCCATTATGCTTTTTGCATGGTATTTTTCCATCATGCCAATTCTCAACTGCATTATTCTCCCATTTCACAGAAAGAGTCCTACAAAGAGAAGTAACCTCTTCTGTGTGTTTACACAGAAAAAAAAAAAAAAAAAAGGTTCTAAACAAAGGGTGTGACACACAGAAAACGCGTTGAATTTATTGGCATTTAATTTTCATTCAGATGAGTCTGCCTGTGAAGAGAGTTGTCAAAGACAGCTCCCTGCTAGCTGTCAGTGGGGAATTAGTTCAGAAATCTGTCTAAATCTTCACCAGCATTTCCCACTAAACTTTTCCCTAAGAGTTTGAAATGTATCATCCTGTTATTTAATCCTGATTCTCTCTCAAAAATATCTCCAAAGAATTTACTTAGCATTTGAAAGAAACTGTTACCTTCAAACAAACCTTTACAGCCACAATTTTGACAATGCATAACACATCTTCCCTGGAAGATTTACTTCTGTCACAAAGATGAGCAGATAGTGTGTATTTCAGTGGGAATGTTGAAGTCCTTCCTTGGTATTTCCAGATGTTGGAAGCAATAAAGAATGGATAATGACAGTTGCCTGCCTTGCAGAGCCTACAGATTTTCTTCAGTTTGATAGAATAATTTTTTCTGTACTGAAGAGGATGCAGAGGGATAGGAAAAACTGCTCTCTATACAATTCTACTCATTATAGGGATGAATTAAGTTGAAATTGAAATCTGAGATGCTCAAAATGTGCAAGAAATAGATATATTTTTAAATAACTAGAAATGAGAAAAAAAACCCACCAAACATGGGCTGAAAATTAATCTCATGTTAAATAAAAGAGGGTGGACTATCCTACATAAATAGAAATCAAATGAAGCAAGGAATAGAGCACATGTGTTTGTGTATTGTTAAAAACAGAAAACCTGCTAAGCTGTACTAGAATTGTTAAGACCGTCAAAAGCTGTTTGGAATGACACAGTAAGGTGTCATGACAATTCCCATTACAGTTTCTTCAGATGCCATAAGCAATATAAAAGCAGACAGTATTCAAATGTGTGGATTTAACTTTCCAGAGCACTTGTATTAGAAAACCTATGATTATAAATATATGATTTTTTATTTATACCTTCCATTTTGCCATATACTCCAAAATAATGAAAGACAATTACTGTCTTTCCCTTTGTAATGTAACCCTCTACACACAATGACACATACACACTTATTTACTGTGTTCACTACCAATATAGTTGAAAATAGCCAAAGCAGTTATTCACAACTCAGAAAGATATTTATGCTTTTCTGTATCAAGTCCACTCCGGAAGACTGGAGCTGAAGCAAAACAAAGGTTCACAAATGAGCACAAAATGACAATAATCTCTCTTTTGGTCAAATAACATTAGAGGAAAAAAGGAAAAAAAAAAGAGAGAGAGAAAAAAAGACTTTTTCTAAATAATTTCCTTTCAGTATCAGAATTTATAAAACTATTTGCTCCCCAGACAATGCCTTTCACTATGTACTGAGCTTTTGGGGGACATTCTGACAATATTGATGTCTAGAAAGTGGAAACTATTCCAGTCTCTGGGTCCCAGCGCAGATCCCACAGCAGCATTTCCACTTCTTACTAAGGTAAAACCCAGATGTATACCTTTTCTTTTTTTTATGACCTGGTTTCCCAGTTACGAAATTCAGGCACAGAAGGAGAAATGATGTAAAAACAGTAAACAATTAGCCAAAATAATATAAGTTCATATTGGAGTTGAGAAAAAAAATTATCAAACCTTTTCTTTTTTTAAGAAAGCACAATCTTCTAAAAGTTAGAATGTTAAATTGAAACACATTAATTTAAATATTTTTTTATTCCACAGTATTAGATAAAAATGAAATCTAAATATATATAATGAATTTTCAAATATTTCTTTATAGATATTTGTATTCATTTTAAGAGAAACAAAAGCAAGATTATGTCTGGGTTTCCATTTAATGGATGGGGTGTGTGTGTGTGTTCGTTTTTATAAGGTATAAATGACTATCTATCAAAGCAATGATGAGCACTGAAAAGCACAGTTATCATTGCACAAGCTGAACCTTAGTTGATTAGTGCAGGTAGTGCTTACAGGCCACCAAAGAGGGAGAATTCCTTTCATTCAGGAGAAACAGCTGTTGCAAAAGCTGCATAATCCCAACATTGACAATGCTCTGGAGAAGGGTCTCTACAAATAGTAAAGAAAAATAAGGAACAGTAAAGAAGAAATTGTACTAAACTTTAGCAGGGCTAAAATTTGAGCTGGGACACAATAGCATGAAACCTTTGAAACTTTCTAAGCTAATCTACATTTTATGTGTTCTTGCGTGCAAACACCGCCAACCATTTTCCGTTCCCAGTGTCCTCTGTAAAGCTGATGAACTGCAGATTTTTTTGATGTGCTTAAGGAAA
Source organism: Falco naumanni (assembly GCF_017639655.2). NCBI lineage: Eukaryota > Metazoa > Chordata > Aves > Falconiformes > Falconidae > Falco > Falco naumanni. The sequence goes on from NC_054054.1 coordinate 10,550,112, forward strand.
ATGTGATTAAAATTAACATTAGGTAAGGGACTTAAACCCGCCAGGCAATCAGGAGGGAGCAGAAGGAATTTCTGTGAGAAGAAAATGCTGAAGATTTTTATTTTAGTACATTTCACCTTAACTGATTAGCTTGTTTTCTTGTTTGTACCACTGTCAGTGGTTCACTGCTACAGTAGATTTAGTGAACTTTCAATATGTTGCAAAGACCCCCTGAAGAAAAATTTTCTTTCTCAATCAATTCCAAGAGTTTGTGAAGTCACAGTTTTCCGTGTATCGCTTGGAAGCAGATATTTTAACTGGATGACAGCTGAAATGCCAAATATTCGGATAGAAACAGTTTCTCCTATGACTTGCTTGGTACTCTTGTATATAGATATATATTTATATATTATTGTCTAAAACTTCTGAAGAGGAGCGTTTGGCAAACAGTTTAAAAGAAACAGCTATATGCTTTTAAAAGTAGTGCTTGTGTGTCTACATAAACACCTCCCCGCTACTATTGCTTCTCTTTCCTACTGAGTGTCCTGGTTTATTAGGCGATGAGCTGGTTTATACCTAAGATAGATAAGTAGTACCCATTTTGCATATAGTAAGTTGCATTTGCAATGTAAATTAATAACACAGCTATCATGGGAATAAGTACCAGCTATTCAGGTGACACAGAAGATGCACTTTTCAGTTGACTCGGCTCCCACAGTGCCTTTTGTTAAGATGTCCAGTCAAGAATCCAGTTGTCAAATGGGCAGTTGCCCATTGATTTGATTCACTCCTGGGCTCATTTGTAAGAAAATTAAACAGAAACAGTCATATGGAAAAATGTTATAAGGTTACCTTAGAGAGTAGTCTTTGGCTTAACTGTTGGCAGGGAGAACACTTTGCCTCCTCAAGTACTCCCGTTCCCATGAGGACTATTAACAAGCAAGCCCATTCACACAGGAGGCTCCTGCGATGGTTTGTGTCCTTTGACTCCCTGCCAGTATAGATCCAGTCCCACTGAAAGGAGTTTCTTCTGGTACGGGCCCAACTAATTTCCATTTCCATTCAGCTCATTCATTTCATGGCTCTTGAGGCAAAGCCTCACGCCTACGCTTTGTCTCTGCCCTGACTATGAGAACTCAGCAATTAGCAAGGATCTATCACAACGCTAAATGCAGGAAGCAGAAGTCAGAGGGAGAACTGTGGAGAGCTCAGAAGCCTGTCATCACCCTTGCGAACAACTAATTTTTTAAGTATGAAGAATGGCCATGATCATGATGAAAGTCATTACGGGTCCACACTCATAAATACTGCACTTCTGAGTGTGCACACACCCCGGCTGTTTCACTTACCAGTATTTCCTTCAGTGGTAATGACGAATTATTTCAGAGGAGTATCTTTTAATATATATTCCAGAAGGTCTGTATAAGAATTAATTTGTTCCACAGGGAAGCAGGAAATTTAACACTTCTTATATGGCACAAGGTCACTAAATGTTTGCTCTTTTATTGCTTCACTTTCTCGGTAGCCCAGAACAGTATGTGATATTTACTGATAAACATGGTATAAAAGTGAACAATTTCCACTGAGAATAACTTTCCCCAGTCACAAAAACAAATGCCTATTTCCTATAAGGCAATAAATACTGTTCAGAATCTCAAAACCCCCAAATTTTTACAAAGCTAGTGAAAACAAGGTCACACATTTACTTTTGTTCCACTGATGTGTAGAAGTTTAAATAGGGTCATAACCTCAGTGTATCAAGAAAAGGCTTCACCTGCAGAGGCTGGCCCTGAATGGAAACAGTTTAATTTGTGGGATGTAACACAGTATTCGGTATTATCAGGATTGATCTTCTCTGTATATATCAATAACTTGGACTTGAGAAATGCGTTGAACTTTGATGAAACCTGAAATGGAAGAAGACAATCAATAAGAAAGGGAGAAAACAAAACATATAAATAAACAAATACACTGAAGAAAGCAGAAGCATGGGCAGCTGTATGCTTTATATGAGTTTTATACAACATTGTTAAATACTTTGAATACACTTCGCTGCAAACAATGTTAGGAGTTCAGTGTTTCTTGTAGCATAGATATCTTTTTATTTGTACTAGCAAATAGAAGTAAAAAGCAAATTAAAAGACGGTTTCTGGACCAGCTTGTTGGATTCCGACAATATCCCCTTGTTTCACTGTGATTTGATATAAATGTCAGGAAAGAGAATGAGACAGTTATTGTAGGCCCCATTTATTTTCTCCAGCGAAACCTGTATTTATTTATAAACTTTTCATTCTGTTGCTTTCTGGCCCCCATCCCTAGTTAAATATAACCCTTTCTGCTTTTGATGAAAGTTAAGACTTTTGATAGCTATCACTGAGGCATTTGTGCTTCCTTCAGAGTTACAAATAAACACACTGATTGTCTTTTCCATTTCTGACAAAAGAAGAAAACATTAATTGATACATATTTAAGGTACAAAACTTTTCTGTCAGAGAGTATGGATATACTTCAAATTGCCATGTGAAGGTTGCTGGAAAATGTTAAAGAGTGTTTTGTCTATCAAGATTTTCCAGGCAAGACCATTTAGCACAGAATATTGTGTGAACAAAACTTCACTGTGTTATTTTTCAGTAGCATGAATCATTTACAAAATCAAAGTTTTAATTACCTTTGAGATGCGCAGTACTGATTTTGCAGATCTCTCCTTGTTTTGATCACAACAGGAGAAGGTGAAACAGCCTGATAAAGACAGGTAAGTGTAATTGTTCATCACATATTCAAAAAGACTTCTAGAGGGGATTTCACTTGCCATTGAAGGGTTGAGACAAGCTTACGCTACAAGACAAACCTATATTAATAATTCCCTCACGTCTTGAAGCAGCAGAATAAAAGGCAAAGACACTCGAAGGTAGTGCTTCCCTAAACCCCAACTTCCAGGCAGTGTGTTATCAGACCCAGCTAAAGAACATTAAAAAAATTAAAACCGACACTGACGGAGAGAACAAAGAATGATATTGCTGTCAGCATGATGCTTGTTGAGTATTGTCAAACAATAATATGAGAAGCTTGGCAGTTGCTGGGCAAAAGGGTGTGGGGTTTTTTTTTTTCCCTAATGTATTTAATTGTAAAAGGCTTATCTAGCAACATAAGTAAACTAAAGAGACATTTCAGAAGTACATGGAAATAATGCACTGGTATCAGATCAGATCTGTTTACGCAGAAATAATACAAAGATCCCAAACTCTTTCTCCATTAAAAAAATAGTAATAAAATAAGTACTCAACTGATTCCAAGAAATAGAGACATTAATAAATACAACCTCAAACAGCAATCTCTTGAGAAAAGGCATCAGTGTGTTGGTAAGAAAATAATTCATTTTCTTCTGGAAGAAATGGACAATTCAACCCTTAATTAACAACATTAACTCAAAAGAAGTATTAAGAAAGAGAACAGAGAACAAGAACTGAAATGGAATCATTATGTCTATAGAAGATTAGAAAGCATTAGAAATGTGTGAGACATTTGCAATATATGATGATCAGAGTATATTTGGGAGAAAAGGGGAGAACCGAGCTGGAAAGGGAAATGGAATATTTATGGAATGATAGAACAATGAACTTAAATGGAACAAAATAATCAGCCCAGTCAGTGGTCTGCTAAATTTAACTTTGAGTGGAAGCCTTTTCATTTATACTCATGGTCTTTCAGAATTTATTTATTGGTACCATAACATATTTCAGGCTATCACCCTAAAAAATGAGGTGAAGAAAGACTAAATATAAGAACATATATGAAAGGTAGTGGATGCAAAGTATCTTTTTCAACTAGAAGACTGTCAAACAGGGATTTAATGGATGATGTGAGAGTGATGTGTGAGTTTGATGACTGGCAAACCCACAGGATTTTATAGGGAAACAGGTATTGGGATACCACCCTGAGCTGATCTGTCCTGGATACTGCACAGCAATTACATCCCTACTAGCCAGTGAGTATTCCTAGGACATGGACTATTGCTGTGCACTGGAAAGCAAATAACACTGAAACTGCGAGAATACTCCCTAGCATAAAATTGGCTCCTTTCAACTAGCATTCTCCCAAATAGTTCCTGGCCCCATTTCAGAAGCCTGAATAACACAGGCTCCGTACCCACTGTGATTTTGCACATAGTCATTTGGGTCTGGCAGCTAGGGACCTCCGTGTGACATTAGCCTCAGTACCTAGGAGGGGATCCTGGACTTGTTAGCACAAATGCAGCTTGAGGGACTGACTCCAGAACATATAGCAGCAGTGTTTAGGCTGTTATGTGTGTCTCCTTTTCCTCCATCACGCTGTGACTCAGATACAACTTTGTGCTACTAGACAGTACTAAAAAGAACAGGTCTTCTCTGAAGCACTAAGTAGCTTTTATTTCCTGTTCTCCTTTACATTGATCAATTTTAATGCTAAAGTTTTCCTAATGCACTCTTTAAAGCAGGAATGCAGGCAAGCAAGCAAGAAGAGTTTAATAAAACCGTTCCTTCAAATAAATTGTGCAGTTCTAGTACTTCATTAAATCCCAAACCTGCCTGTGCACAGGAAAGGTGAAAGTATTTGGATTCTGAGCCAAGACAGCAACTGCAATGGCAATTTTAATATACTAAAAAAGGTCACAGTGATGTCCATAATGTGTGATGCTACAGTGAGCATTATTAAAACATCCCACATTTGCCCAGGGACATTACTGTAGGGTTCTCTCTCCTTATACACCATTATATATTGCTGATAATTCATAAAGTTGAAAATAACTAGGTAGTATGAAAACAACAACAAGGCATAAGTAAGCTATCAGATCTATTTGATAATTCATACAGGACCATCAATCTGTTCTAACAGAAGTTAGAAGTTTATCCAGCCCTATCTCTCACTTTTAGATCCTTAAAGCAGAATTAAAACTTTGAATGAAGTTTCCAAAACTAATCTTAAGATTTCCATCAAGGTTAAGGTTTGTTTTCATCCTGAGGGTGAACACTGGGGCCTTACTGGCAAATCCTGTAGAGTACAGGAGGTCCACCCGTACCAGCTCACGCTAATGGCCAGGTCCTGGTATTTTCCTCTCTTAGGTCTCACTACACAACAACCTCAATAGATGAGGTCAAACAATCCCTTTTACACTTCAATACACAGCACTTTCCTATTAATGGCAGCAGGGAAATATTTGCCTTATTTATATTTGCTTGCCTATCCTCTTCCTCCTTCTCTTTTCTTTCTTTTCTCCTCTTCCCCAGACCGGAGGGTATACTCACATTTGTACGGCAGCCATTGCTTCTCTCTGGAGACTGTGAAATATTGAAAACAGAAGTAAAAAGTAAAATGAGCAAAGCAGATAAAGAAATCCTTAATCAGCTCCAAGGAGAAAAAAATAGCCAAATGTTGGTGGAAAGTCTTAAACTTGATTCTAATAATTGATAGGCACTTCTACCAGCAACACAATGTGGGTCAAGAGGATGTATTCTGTTTTCCAATATAGTGGTTAAGAGAAGAAAATACTACTAAAATTTAAAGTTATTACTTTGGGAATGAAAATGAAAGCTTGCCAGATTGTTTTCTCATTATAAAATGAAACATAAGAGACTACTTAAGAATTTCATATCATCTCCTTTCTGCCAGTACACGTATGTATGTCTATGTGCATATATAAAATGCTTACAATTAAAATTTCAGTTTCAGATTTTCTTAGGGAAAATAATTACTTATGGAATGAAATGTCTTTTTTCCCATTTCAAACTGAAGGATATTTGAATCTGAAAATATTACCTTCATCCTTATTTTAAAATCCTGATTATCTGTCTGGATTTTAGCCTAAAAATGTGGGGGCACATGATGAAGTTTATTGTTGGAAAAAAGCAGTTTCACTGAAACTAGAAAGTTTCATGAAACAGACTTGATTTGAAGAAAGTATTAACGGGAATAATTCTGAGATCCAAAGAGAAGCACCCACCACTGTGATCCAGTCAAATTGTCATACATGAGACACAATAACAGCAACTGCAAGGCCTCTGCTGATAGTTCCCATGATTAAGTTAGAACATATAGTTATGAATGTATGCATGGGTGTGTCCCTCTACTTTTTTTCCCTGAATTTTTGATCTGGGCAGAGAAAATACCTAAATCCACATGTGATTCTTCAAATGTACTCTGTTAGAGACTAGCTGTTTTAAAGGAAGAATGAATCATCATCAGGCATATGAGGCTAAACAGTTTTAATTTACGTTATACTCAAAAAGGATATTTCATTTCACCAGAAACTTTCTGCCAGCTCTCCCACTAAGGTACCAGCAATGCATTGTAGTAGGGAAGACACAAAAAAGGTACAACATCAACAGGTATTAGTCTACCTGATAAATATAGTGAGAAACATATTTTTATTCCTCTTCAAGCACCTTAACATTTTGACACACCTCAGCTGGAAACTATTGCTCTCTAATTACATACCTTTCAAGTGAGACACGGTAATGGACTATGTACACTCTGCTTGTCCATCACAACATATTTTTGATCACTAGAAGAGAATAAGCCAGAACCTGTGAAAATGAAGACACACATTCAGAAGAAATGCATGGATTTATGTCATTCATGTTTTGGGATAAGGAAGTTTTACTCTAAATACTTTTATGTTATTTTTATATATTTTTATATTTTCCTTTATTTTAAAACTATGTGTTTCCACTTCATTTATCCTCTTGTGCATTTTATATATGTACTGACAAAAGAGGGGTGGAAGAAGAAGCTGAAAAGTGATTTGAATAATTTTGTGGCTCTAACACACTTAGTAAATACAGCTGTGTTTATTAAAATATATGCTTTTTCTGGGAAACTTCCCCAAATCACCTTGTTTTAGTGGAAAAGACATATAGATGTGAAATGTCTAAACTTTTCTAATATTTTTATAAGTCACGTCATGCAACAAAGGATTCTTCAGTTTCTGTTATTTTTCTCACATGAGATGACACTAATACAAATAGTGTTAACTAACCAGGAAAATACCGTTTGAAAATTGATCATTAACAGAAACATAATACATTAGTGGCATTACACGTTAGTCTTTTAGAAAAATTATCACAACCAGTAGGAAAAAATTCCTTTAAAAATACTGGGAATCAGTAAGGTATTTTCTACCACTTCTGCATTCTCATCACTTAAGACATTTCTCATTTGTAGTTCAGCTAACATTAATATATTTCTTGCTTAATACTTGAGTAGTTAAGCATCTTTTAATAAGTCAAATGAGAAGCATTGTACCTGCCATGAAAGCGTCTAAAAATTTTATTTCTTAGTTGTAAAATTAAGCACTCAATTTAAAAAAAAGTCTTTGAGATGGATGGTTATTATTACTTCCATAACCTGATGCCACAACATGTCCAAGGTTATACCTGCAAGTGAGGTATAAGCTTCTGCTTTCTTCCACTTTAACATTCTGCCTGCCAGTCTTAAAGCTCTATTTCCAGTAAAATTACCAAGTACTTAAGTAACAACATTAATAAAAAGTAAAAGTAAGGAAGGGTTGCTTGTTGTATGTTATTGCTTTCTCTAGTCCCAGCACTTCGGGCTATGTTACTGAATCTAGTGGTAAATTTTTATAGCTATTATACCTGCACTAAAACAAAATTTATGTACTTTTTATTTGGTTTATAAAAATGCACAGAAAAAATGGATAAAATTACTTCATCTGGTTTACTGCTCAGGTCAGGAACTTAAGGATCATATCTCTTACACTGTGGCCCACCCCAACTGCATATACTGAGAACAGGAAAAGAAAAATCTGTTCCTTTGATCAGCATAAATGGAGAGTTTGTTTTAGCCTGTCTATAATATAACGGTGTAAGATAGGTGAAAAGAGGAAGATGGCTGAATTTCAAAGCACCTTTAAGACTGCAACAAGTTTAATTGGAAAAAGGGCTGAGAAGGTGTCTAATGAATAAAAGAAGCTTAGAATTATAACTCGATCTTTCTTGAATACATGTAGATTTCATGTAGCACGTATGAAATGCATATACATTTCTTTAATGCATTTTTCAGCACAAGTAAAAACTCTTCTATATTCTTCTTGTTGCTTCTATATTCACTGATCAAGCAAATTTCAAAGACATGAGACACTTTGTGCCTGTATACCCAACACTCTTCTGGGGGTCTACATCTCTAATGTTTATATGTAAACACAGTACAGGAGAGGCAATGGTGGTTTATGCCATTTATGCATTTTTATCAATCTTAGTCTAGGCAGAAAAATCAAAGAGATTTACTGTCTTTAATAAGTGCTGACAGAAAATTTCTTATCACAACACGCTTCTAAAAGTTGACCCTGATTTTGGTGTGTACTCAGTCCTGTCATGCAGCACGTTATCAGAGTAACATTTTGTTAACAGTCATATACCTCAGGTTTTATTGAGAATTCAGTAAAACTGGTAATGACACTCTTGTCATCCAAGTCACATATTCTGCCTGAAATTCCAAAATGTCACTGCAGCTATGATTTGCATGGCTATACTTGATCCAGTGAAACTCAGGTGACCCCCCAAAGAATGTAAATCAGCTTTACAAGTGTGTTGTACTTACAGGAAGGTACATCAGACAACTTCACAGACAAGTGCTGCTTGTCTTACCAGAAACCTAGGAGTCTCTTCTGTAACGTAACATTTTACGGTTCATAATCTGCACACGTTAACATGCAATAGACAAAAATGAGGAAAGGGGGAAGAGTAAAAAAGCTAAATGATTCCCTTGCTTCAGGTGAAGATCAGAATATCGGTGAATTAAACAGTGAATTATGACCTTCTGGTCATTTAAGTGATCTGAAAAATAACAGAGATCACTAGCGCTCCCACCATGTCCCTTTGTCAGTACCTTCCTTTTCTATGAGAGTGAGCCTTGCTACTTTGCAGCCCCTATATACTTATAGCACGCAAGAGAAAAGCTTATGCACAATTTCTAACAGACAGACCACCAGCATGAGGTGAGCAGAAGATAGCATATGCCTGGATTTTGCTTACGTTTGAGAAAAATTCTGCCTATGAAGAAAAAAGCAGCTGTTTCTGATCAGGGTGAGGTTCTGTGTGGTGGTCTGGAGAGGGGAAGGACTTCGTAACTGATGGTTTATTTATGTTCATTTATTTTTAAATGGCAGCTGTCTGAAGCTGTTCAGTGTTTGGAGCGTGAAATTAAGTCTCAGGAGAGATGGATTAGAGGATAGAATGCCAGGGAGTCGATCAAAAGTTCACGATATAAGTGGTTTACCCTATAGCTCTGAGAATCTATCACAAAGCTTCCCAGTCTGTCCTTTGCTAGTTGTAATTGTTTGATAGAATCCTGCATCTTATATATGAATGCATGCTTCCTTCCATACTGCTGGCAACCATATGCATGCAGGATGAATACTCAGTACTATGGAATATTCCATGTAACTACATTATTTTGCTCGTTTCTAATTAAAGTATTTAATATAGACAAAATTACCATATAAACCATGCAAATACCAAATACCATCTTACACCACATGCATTTGTCATGAATTCTTACCTGACACAATCCTTTTTCCAGCCAGTTTGTCTGCTGTAGTACTCTCCGCTTTTTCTATTATATTATCTTCAAATAAAATCTTAAATGATACTACTCTTTCTAAGACATTTTTTGGAAGGAATGAGGAAAGAGAGACATTCTAATTAAATGGACGCGTTGATGGCAACCCAACAATTTCCCTTCAAAAAACTCCACTAAAAAAGTTCAGATGAAACATGATTCTTAATAATCAGGGACACAAGAGCATTGTAAAGCTGGTAGTTTAATATTATTCTTTGACATGGTCGGGGTATACTTTTTTCCCCCTGAAATATATTTGATAAAGTAATAGCAGTCAAACTGTCATGGTAAACTAATAGATGTAATGAAAAACTCTATTGGCACCCAGAGACTTCTGAAACTGGAAGGAGACAATAGATTCATTTGGAAACCACTCTTTTCATAATACTCACATGCAATCATTATATAGCACATGTGAAAGCGACAGGTGAGAAAGCAGGTGGGATCATTTAGGAAATTATTCATCAGTAGGGGGAAGGGTTGTTTGTCTTCAGGAATGCTCGTAACACGTCACTTCTGATTTCTCTCTCTTGTTCCCTCCTTTTTTGTATTTGAACCCTTACAAACTCCCAGATGCTTTCTCTTAGGGGGTTGTGGATTGGCTTTCACTGGGAAGAATGGCAAGAGAGATGACTTTTCAGTACTTTAGCAGGTCAGAATGGCTTTTAATGTCAAACACAGTGATGGGATTGTCCTGTCAGCAGGGGCGACAATCTGGAAGTCTACAAAGAGGCATAATCAGTTATTACACACTCACCTCAGCGACTTCAGCTGTGTAGACTCCATCCTAAGACAAAGAAAGGGAATGAGTCTCTGAAAGAGGACAAACTGGTCCTGAAAGAGTAATACACATATATGAGACCATGACAAGGTTAAGATTTGTGCATTTTAGCATATGATTAGTTTTTGGTTATTAAAAAAATACGTTTGAACAGGATGACTCTCTGATTCTTGCAAGGACAGCATCTTTATTAAACCCAGCAGGGTCACCAACACATATATGGTGCTCACAATGGAATTTTTATTTAATTTAATCCAGATAGAGCTATAATCCATCAAGCAACCAGAATGCTTCAGCCAATGGGTGCTCAGCAAATAGCTCCGAAGTGCCACCTGTCAGTGGGAACAGCAAGTTCAGTAGCCAATGCTAAAAGCCTCGGCTGCCCAGGTCTTACTGCGCAGCATGGAGGAGCAGAAACCACAGCTGAAGACCTAAAGGAGCGAATGCACAACTGACTAACAGCTCGATTAAATGCTGCTCCTGGAGGCACTGGCAAATGCAGAATTGATTTGCAGGCCACGACTTCATTGATAAATGACCTCCGTGGCCAAGTGCTGATTGAAATGCTTTACAGGATCCTGGAAAAGTGTTGCGTTGTGTTTGGTGGCTATCAGGACACACTGAGGGCCGGCTGCTTCTGGTGGGGCTGGCCTCGAGCCCAGAGGCTGAAAGGGAGTTTGCTCCCATTACTAATAAAACATTGCTTCGTCAGCAATGCAGATCACCCTTACTGGGGGCGAGGAAAAGAACTCCAGTCCAACAGCCTGGTCCGAAGCAGTTTGATCCCTGACTTTGTGTGTTTCGTTAGCAGACTGGGAGATCATGATTCACGTAGCTCTAGTTCTAAAAGTTCTGCATTTACTATTTGATGCATTGATCCTTTCACTTAATAGCTAGCCCTTAAGCCATAATAACTTACAGATATATGCATTTATTCTACAATACTCTGAAAGGTCTTTTAAAATATTCATTCTATTCTGCTAAATAAGCAGCCCTCCTTTCCAGGAGGCCTGTGATTAACACTCCTTTCATCCGTCACCACTATACACTGCCTTTGGGAAAGCCTGATCCTCTTGCCACTCCAAAAATGTAACTTGAACCAGAACTTACTTTTCTTCTTTCTGCTACTGACAAGCCTCAGGACTTTAGGCAACTCGGATGACCTTACTGCATCTCACTTTCCTCTCCATTAACATGGGGATAGTGCCCAGCTTCATAAAGAATGTCAGTTCTACAGATTAAAATAAAATGTTATGGATAAACTTAGTGTAATTATTCTACACACAAATGGAAAACCCATCCTTTAAGATGATACCGATGACTAAACTGTCAAACCAGAACCGGTCCTGGCAGCCAAAATCTTGTATCAGCACCATGGCCCAGTGCCATCAGTAAGGCCATAAAAGGGACACATTTGTTCAGCTCATTTCACAGGATCATCATCAGTAGCTGGACATCCAGAGCTGGTTGGTTGGTTTGGTTTTTTTTTTCCCAAATGAATGTGAGATACAACCCATTGTTACTTTGTACGGGTAACACAGGAAAATACAGGACATACATAGAGAATTTTCTTTTAAAAAGCAAATTGGCAGCACAATACAGTATTCAGAAATACTTTAATAATGTCTGTTGATGCTGGTTTAAAATGGTGATCTGCCTGTTTGACTAGCTGTTCTGAAGGCTGTGTGATAATTGTTTCAAACTGGCATCAAATTTAATTGTATGGTAAATTAATGAGTAAAAGGCTTCTTACTGTTGTTTAATAAGTATGAAGGAAATACATTTAACTTTTCATATAATGTAGTCAAATTGCATAAGCAATAAGTGCACATTAGATGTCGTATTTATTACATCAAATCTGTGAATGCTGTTAATACATTAACATTTAAAAAGGTAGCCCATGGCAAGTCAATTTCACAGCAATTAAAACTGAAAAACTGGTAATTGACATTTGATAAGTGTGTTAATTGATATCAAGCTCGCAATAGCTAACATGTTAAATGTCAATTAAATCCATGTGTTTTTACAATTAGAATTTATTAATAAAGAATATAATTACAAAATGTTGGTTATGTCAATTTATGTTAATTATGCAACAACTAAAATTATAGCGGAAAAATTCCCTTGGTCCTCAAAAGCACTTTAAAATTTTCCCTAATTTTTAGCATTTTGCATTTAATACACTGTCTTTTTTTTCCTTTTCTAGCTTTAATGGGACACACACACAAATGAGACGGGACTAACAATGCAGAATCACTGGTCCAATCTTATGATATTGGAAAACAAATTTAAGATGAGCATTTCTAGCATAGTTTTGATGCTGACCACCTATTCAAATCCCTTCCTAAAATCTATAACAAATTTTCTATAGTTTTGTGAAAGTACAGTTATAAAAATATTCTGTATTAAATGTGGTAAGTATTCAGTAAACCCAAGAAATTAATTTTAATCATTATTCATGTGCTGTTGCTTTCATTTATGGACCAGTGATTCTGGGCACAAATCATGCAACTGTGCCTGGACTACACATATCATAAGCATTTCCTTACGTCCTCAGTTGGAAAAGTGTCTGTGCAAGGCAACCAAGGCAAATAGGGGATGATGGGCATCATTTCATAAGACTGATGTTTAGTCACAGACACTGACTCAAAGATTTCCAGATTTTTGTAATTTTTTTTCAAAATAAACCAGTTTGGATATTTACCTGTCCCTGCCTGGGACAGTAAAGTGACCAACATGAAGCTTGTCCAACCAGAAAGCAAGCAATCTGGAAGCAAATACAAGATTATATATATACTCTTGTTCTTGCATAAGAGAAAAAACATTTGATGCCTGTTCTTTCTGATAGAGCATTCAGAGAGCGAGTGCTAATGTACATCACATCTTGCTGCAAGAATCAACTTCTCATCACAAGAGCAGCATCGTGAGCGAGCTGCCCCAACCAGCCACAGTCTGCTCCCTGAGTTCCAGCTAAACATCTTTCAGATTACTTACAGACCACCTGGGGAGATGTGTTCTGCAATGTTTCTGGTTCCTACCCTTGGTGGCACCAGGCTTTTCAGGCTGGCACGCAGCAATGGAAGCTGGGAAAAGGATGCATTGCCACCAAAGCGTTGGAGAGAGAGATGAAACTGGAGCTGCTGTAAATGACTGGAGGATCAGCCAGAACCATGAGCTGTAGTGGGAAAAGCAGTCAATTAGGAGAAATTAACACATAGGGAGAGAGCGTCAGCCACTGTATGCAGAGGAAGACACAAGGGAAAGTGGAACTGAAAAATAAAATAGATGTTTAATATCTCGAGGCACGTAAAGGGGCATTACGAGAATTACAAGAAGGGGAAAGAAGCTGGGGAATGTGGAAGGGGGACAAAAATGAAGAAACCAGATTTCAGTGCCATTTCTTTTTCACATAAAGATTTCTTTGAATTTCTGAAAAGGTAAAAAAGTTCAAATCAAGGTGAAAAAGACAGCAATTTATTTAAATGATACTATAAACAGTAAATCTTAATGACATGTATATTGGGCTGTATCAACAATTTAAATTCTGTAAAAATAATTTCCCATTGATTTTCACCATTCCTATATCTTTAACTTCCTGCCTCTTGGAGTCTTTGGCTGCTGCTGTGAAGTTCGAATAGATACTCTTTTGTGCATTGTAAGATCACCAACAACAAAGGTCCCTTTACCTAACAAAGTTAAAATTGATTCTCTATTGGTCTTGTTTGTTTGTTAAGAACACTTGTTTCAATTGTCACTTCTGCTATTGCAACTTTTACAGCTTACTTTGCTTTTAATCTGACACTAATAGGGAAAAATTGATTTTATTTCCACTTATTTCCCAGGTTGTCACATGTTCGTCTCCATTTGGGACAACATGCAATGTTGTCTCCCTTCACTGTGAGAATGAAAATTAGGTTTACACTAAGGCAAGATTTTGTCAGAAAATAATGTTTTGGCCTGACAATATCTGTAATTAAATTCTTAAAGAGAGGAATGCTGAGCTGAAAGTATTTAAAAATTAACCTACTTTGAAATCTGAAGCGCAACACCTTTTGGTACATTTAAATTAAAATTGATCTAGCAAAGCAGAGTAGCAGACTTCTTTTTTGTCCATTTTGTTTTTGTTGTTGTTTTTTTTTTTATTGTGGTTTTTCCTTTTTTTAAAGGAGATGTGTCCTTTTGTCAACCAAGTTTAAAATCCAGAATAAAAGGCATGCTTCAAAATTCACACACACTGTAGGATCTTTCATGAAAAAGAGACTAAGACAGGATCTGGGAAAAAAAAAAAAGAAGGAAAAAACAAAAAGGACGCTTGACAGGAAGCAGTAAAAAGCTGCTCTCTAAGCATATAAAAGTAGCAGCTTCCAGTATTTGTTTAAATGCTTGTTTAGTAAAACCCCATGTCTTTGACATACGATTGTTCTACAGCTGTGATTGTATGTACAGTTAACAGAAAAATCTAGCAGTGGACTTTCCCTAACATCATGACAGAATTCCACCTTCTTAGCTGAGGAAACCAGTTTCTCAAATGGCTTTGTTTTATTCAGTTCTGCTACTCTAACTGTGCAGAACAGTAGGTTTAGAGGCTCTCGTGAGCTTAGCTGCATGTGGTTGTGCTATTTTGCTTGTATCACACAATATTTCTGTGTGTGACCACAGACTAAGACAATTTCTGCCTGCTATCTCAGGTCTGAGTGAGGTCTGGACAAACCAGGGTCCCTCAACAAGGATGTTAAGTTTTATTATATACCATATATATCTCAATTTACAGAGGAGATTATTATCTCAGAAATCATTATTTAAGGATGGGTAGACCTCCTTAATTTATAACAACATGAGTATTGCTGCCATCATACAGTCTCAAAGTCTTTGTCCTCCTTTCAGTCTTAATTTCTGCATATCATGTAAATCCCAGAAGCTGTGAACCCTTTGCTAGGAAGGGGAGGAAGTGAGGAATTTTGAGATGAAAAGCATACCCAATGGTGTAGGCTGGACTGCCATAATGGTCTAATGTGCTGAAAGGTTAGGACCTGTTTTAAATGCATAAAAAATTTATAATCATGCTTCATAAAAAGCAAAAGAAAAGACTTTGAAACTTGGGGGGAGATAAAGATCTCAAAACTCTCTCTGGAGAAGACTCCTAGTTGCCCAGTGGTCATAACGTTTGCTCGAGAAAAGGTTTCTTATTTAATCCAGATATCATTCCCCCAATCTATACAGAGACTGGCAACTACACAGCTGCCGTCTTACTCTCGTGCTCCTTAGTGGGTTTTGATTGCACAAGGCAACAGTCGCTGAAACAGAAGTGGACCTACAGCCTTGGGGTTTCTGTATCTTTGTGAGTTATGCCAAACCCAGTTACCTTGATCTTCAGTTGGCAATCCAATCCTTTTGCAAGTGACTATTCCAATACCTCCCCCTTCTTATCCGTACCTTTCTTGTAAAGTTTCCCGATGATTAGTGAAAATCAGTATAAAAGAAATCAATGCTTTCCCAAATATATTTTCCTGGAATATCTCTGATCAGATGTAGACAGTTCCACCTGAAGATGAAAGCTGCATCTTTGATTTCTGTGCAGCTTAGAAGCACTTTGATAGCTAGTTTTTTGGGCCACTCTTGCATCAGGAAGGCTGAGCAAAACTTCAAAGCTCCTCTGTAGCATCCTTTATGTGGCATTTCAAGTATCCTTATAAATTCTGCTTCTGATATAAATATAGTTGAGATACTAAGGTCCTCCACAGATCCAAAATTCCATTTTATATTCTACAAGGCAAGACACAACCAATCAAAAATGTTACAGCTTTTAACAGTGGAATTGCAATAAAAATGCATGCAGACCTACAATATTGAAATAGTTATTTCAATTTACTAGTAATTTCACGTCACTTAGTATAATGGCTTTTAAAAGTTTATTTTAAATTCTGCTGGTTATAATAGGGGTGACACCAACATAAATACTGATTTCTCAATCAGTACTTGACAATCTCCCTCAATAAAAAGATATTTTTAGCATAGACTTAAAGACTGTGTTCAGGCTCATTTATTTCTTAATCCAGACACCTCTCTGTCCTCACATACACCACCTAAATCTTGAAGACTCTCTGAAGAACAGATAAAGTAAACAGCCTTTCATCTTTCTGTGCATAGCTGCAGGTTTTGCCCAAGGTCCTGTCACCCATTTTCAGTTATTGCAGCTTCTTTCTCACTAGCTTTGGCATCAGAACCCAGATGGTCAGTGCTAAACGTGACACTGATCTTCTCCTCTGGCTGCATTACCTGCCTTTTGGCATCCTTTCCTTTCCAAAGACTGAAGATAAACCATCTTTCTTGCTTGCAAGACCTTCCAGCAACATTTCTCCATTCTGTTGAGGGCTAAGGATGAAAACAACATACATTTCTAAAATATTTTGCATAGCCTGAAACAGGAGATGGATAAAAGGAATTATAAGATCCATTTTTTAATGTAACATCAATTTCAAATAGAATTAGTTTCCTTCAAAGTTTTCTTATTTTTACCCCTACATTTATTCTTTTTAATGACAGAAAAGTAGAAATAGTTGTTGGGGTTTTTTTTCTTTATTAAAGTGCATGGAATAAATTTCTTGAGTTCAATAAAGTTGTCCAAAATACCTGCAATATTATGAGGCCCAGCATTTAAAGAATTCAAATGAGTCTTCAAAGTGCTTAGCTTATGAGATTTGCAAAATTAACTTTGTAATTACAGTATGCAACAAAATACAGTGCTTATAGGCATTTTCCAACTGAGTGGAGTTCATTTCTAACATTAAACATTATATATCCTGTCTCAGATAATTTTGGCTTTCCCAAGGATGAGTTCTGTAATAGAGACAGATTTCCCAGCTATTACCTCTACAGAAAAACGTCAGAAACTACTCCATAGACTGCATATTGTCAACCTGCTCATTTCAATATCGACCTGGTTTTGAGAAGTGAATTTTGAAGTACGTATCCTGTTTATACAAACTCAAGTCATGTCTATTTAAAAGCCCTGTTTGAAGTCTGCCAGGGTCATCTTCTCATCCCTCCAGTTTTGAGTGAAAAAAAACTAAATCCAAACACCCACACAGCACCCACCCCACCCACCCCCCCCTTTTGAAAATGTAACTTTCTGCTCTATAATTAGGGAACTTGATTTTGTAACACATCAGGGACAACAAACGATGGCTTTTTGATTTTAAAACAAAACTCTTCCTTTATCTCAGCGCATAATAACTTTATTTAGAGACCGGGGTGATTGGCATTTTACTTCTACAGACATGGCATTCTGACTGTAAAACAAGAAAGTCAAGTTTAATTCTTTATACGCAGCTGAGTGAGCAAGGTTATTCCTTTGCTTTTCATATTGCTTTCTACTTTTTCTCCCCCTACCCCAGGTAACTTTGTGATACTACTTCCATCAAATTTTATAATCAAAATACAGAACTACTCCACTGAGTAAGAGTCCAGTGTTTACATGAGACCTAGTGGAAGGGGAATGCTGAGAAACCTAAGTAAAGAAAAAAACACCGAATGCAGACAAACAGTGGAAGAACTTCTCTAGCAATGTGGAGAATTCTTGCTACGTACAGTATTTGGATCAAACTTGTAGTAGGAGAAAGCTGAGACTTCCTTGAGAGCTCGCATGGGCTAACCTTGCCCTTCACCACACGACTAGGCCACGGAGTCTGCCATACAAGAGGACACACACGTGCAAATCCACGTGGCCAGATGCCTCTGAAACATGGCTGACAGACATTTCTTGAGTTGTTTGACTGTGCGACCAAACACACTCGTATAACCTGTCTGCATGCCCTGACACATAAGGATGCCTGCCAAACAGCAAGTGGGCCTAGAGGTTGTTTCTGTGATGAGGACATGTCCCAGCATAAAACTGGCCCTTCCCATAACTGAATGGAACAGGTCATGGGGTAAACATTTATGCTGTGTCTTTTTAGCTTTAAAGCATTTGATTATTCCTTTCACTGACCAGTAGCAAGCTACTCAATTCCTAAATCTAAATAGCAAAAGAAATCAAGTTGATATCAACACAGAAGTAAACTTCATAAAGTACTAGACTTTTCGTTAATAATCTTTGTGTAGACATCCTTTTTACTAATCACTCACATATGCCAAATACCAGATGCTATATTGCCCTGCAACTGCAAGTACACATATAACATCTTGTCATCTCCCATTTAAATCTTCAGTTTTACCCATAAAAGCATGTTGAAGGCAGACAGATTTGCATGAGTGGTTAAAAGCATAATTTTAAGGCAACAGTTTTAAAGACGTGTACATATCATTTAATATCCAGAGTCTTTATTAGTAATGTTGAAGTAAGCGGCATAAGGCACCATAGTGAGACTGCATTTTTGGGCAATACATGATTCCATGCTGGAGAAGGCAACCTCTGGTTTTGCACCTTAAATGAATTATATCAAGGAGTTAATGTGACCGAATGTTATCCCAGACCCTACAAATCCGTACAAAACTTTATTAACACACAAGTCCTCATCCTCAATTAAATAATTTATTGGAATAGAAGCTGGAAAAATCAGTGTAGTTGGAGACCTATTTTTCATGTTTCATTCTCACACTTTTTAAAAGATGCTAGAAGTCTGGGAAAAGGAGGCAAAAATAATTTAATATTGAACACAAGGACCTGTAAACCTTTCAATGCACACTGCAGTTATCTGGTTTATTCCATTAATAGCCATTGTATGGTTTAATATGCACCATTAGCAGTTCACTATATGAATACCTACTTACTAAGCCTCAGACATGGAGGACCTCTTGTCACAAACGAGCGATCTAAATGTTCACACTGGTATATCTTAACTTTGACGCTCTGCTCAGACTTTAGCTAGCAGGCACAATTACTGAAATTCTCATAACTAATTTGCCAGCACCTTGGAAACCTTTTATCCTTGATACTCTGCAATGAAAAGACATATCGCGTCCTCATTCTACTTGAAGTCTTTCTTGAAACGTCCTTCTTGATCCTGAGAAGATGTGTTCCTGAATCCTTTCAAAATAACTGAATATATTTGGGAAAAGCTTATTATAATTATCGCCATTTTTGTTACACTGCCTAAATTAACTACTGGGGGAAAAAAAAACCAACCACCAAACAAACCCCAAAACCAAACCAAAGCAAACAAAAAAAACCCCCAAAAAACCCAAACCCAAAATATGCATTGAAGTGGATTTGTTTAATTAAAGATATGTTTGGTTTTATTTCATAGCAGTGGTATCTTGAGAAGGGTTAGAAAAACTAGAAATTCAGTAATCAACTATGCCATACCTAGTAGGTATAATCTATACTGCAGCTTGTTTTTCTTTTCTGTCTGCAAATTAGCCCCCTCCCACAAGGGAAATTGATTCTAATTTAACAGCACTAAAAGCCTCTTGATGTTCCTATCTGGACACCCTCCAGTCTTTGAGGGAATTATGTCATGTGTATGGCTGTTTTCCAGCTTCTTCCTGCTTTCTAAAACTATGATATCCTAAAATGAAAAACTCTATTTCTTGCAAGCTTTTGGAAACAGAACAGATAATTAACTATCGCTTTCCTTCCATGCTAATTTTGGAATATCGCTGCTCTGTATCTGAGTCCAAATTTGAATTTGGGACATTTAAACAAAAGAAAATACAAATCGCCTTGTAAAAACATGATTAATTTTTGCATGACGTACAGGAAAATGAAGAAACAAAGCTCTCAGTACTTCACCCACTTAGAAAATAAAATGTAATTTGGGCACTGCCTCAGTGATCCTCATGACATTTTCAATTATTGCATTATGAAAAATGGAAAAACAGGATCTGTAAATAGCTTAACATTTTCTCAAGTAGACTGAACCTGTTAAAAAATCAATAAAAATTTTTACTGAAATTTCAAGTGAAGCTTTTCATGCTCTGTCGAAGGTCATCAAGTTTTTCTATTTAAAACTTACAGGTCCAGATAAGCACCCTTTTCCAATCAAGCACTTGTAAACTTGAGAGCACAAATTTGAGACTGAATTTTGACCTTGGGAAGATCTCCACTGGTTTGGTGGATTTTAATCAACAGAGCAGTTGAGCTGCTTTCTATTTCCTCTGGCCTAGAACTGTAAATACTAAAACAATGTATGAAGTATTGTATGTTTTCCAAGAGCTATCTTAGTTCTTCTTCAAGAGCTATCACACACATGTTCATACAGAGCACATCAGTAAGGAAAGGTTTGGAGCTTTGTTTTCCTTTTACTGTTGTTTAGAAGTGGTTTCTTATGGATTTACAACATGTTTTCCAGATGTGAAGGATACAGGGATCTGTTGACTAGTTAACATTTAGACACATAAGCCACCTTCAGAATGCTTGGCTCAGTCATTACTGGATATAATAAATGTAGTTTCATGAAAAAAAAAAAAATCAAAGTAAGAGGAGAAGGATCTAGATACATATTGGAAAAAGGAACAATTCTTACTATACAGAGAGCAGAATAGGAGATTTCACTGACCTCTGGAGACAAAATTTGAATAGCCACAATAGCTGGGCAAAACCTGTCATAGTTTAAAGAAAATGGTAGTGCTGTGAGCTAATCAGAGGGGGAAATATCTATTGTTACCCAGATGAAAGTTAGTTCTCTTCAGTCCAGATCTGGTACTTCCTAAAGATAAAACATACTTTAATGTCGATTCTCAGACTCTTTAATATCCTTGAGAAAAGCCAGCAGGGACACGAGAACTGTGGATAAGTAAAATGATTTTTTTTTGTCTGCACCACATCAACCCTACAGCTGGATAAAACTGCAAAGTTGTTTCTCTGCACCACCAGGGGAAACTGACTGTAAAACTGCTGCATTTTCTCAGACATTGCCTACATCTCCCCCACATAATCGGACCTACACTAAATTCCAATTTATTTCCAAATGTTCTCCCTCTTTACCTTACCTCTCTCTTCTCTTTTTTTAAGGGCTTCTGCACCAATTTATCATTAAAGTATGCATTACTGTATCTGTATAGGTAGAAACCCCTTGAACAATTTCTACAATGCATATCAATCCTAACAAAGTAGAGCAAGAAGGACCTCAAGAATCAGCTAGGCTGCATGTTAGATAATCACAAAAGCACAAAAAAACCCTAATTAGACTCTGACGGCTGTCAATGACAGGAACTATTTGTTATTGTAAACTAAGGAACTAAAATCTCCTTAAGAAATATTAATGCATATTTGTGAGGCAAATAGAATCTGATTAACTACAATTTAGCTTCTTTTCAAAAGTTAGAAGAATAGAATATTTTCCTGTCTTATTTTTTCCCTTTTTTTATTTTTGACAGAACATTCCCACTTTCAGTTTTGCTTTTTTTTCTAAAGCTACTCACAAAACCATTTATATTTTCACGCCTTGAGTAGATTCTGTCAAAATTCCTGTGTACCTAACAACAAATGTAGTACATGCAACAGCTAAGCATTTTGCTGCTACATTTTTAAATATAGAAGTAATTTAAGACCTTTCTTAGATAACTGCATTTTAAGACTGATTTAATAGTTAACTAGGCGCTAGATTAACAATACATTATTTTGAGGATTGTTTCCTTAGGGTATTTTTTTGTATGTATACCACATCTTGTATGTATAGCACAGCCGATGGTGATGCAAGGCTGATAGTTTTGAAATACTAAAAAATAAAGAGGAAAAAAATAGCATCTTGGTATAGTTATGCAGGATTGCACAGTTGGTTTCCAGTGATTTAAGAAAAAAAAAAAAAAAAACAACCAACAAACAAACCAAAAAAAACCCTTAAAGCGCTAAAGTTTCACATCAAACACCTATACACAACACGTCAAGTAATTGAAGATGCTCTTTCTCACATCCTTTAGTCTCAGACTTCCTCCTTACCCTGATTGAGGTCAGTCAGTCTCCTGTTGAGCAGTTTACTCTGCTTTGCAGAATCTTGGTTTATCCTTGATGCAGGCAATGACTTCCAGCAGGGTTGTGAATTGCTCCCCATGGTGATTCCTGTCCTCTCACTGCAATGACCAGGTCACTTCAAACCACTTGGAAAATTTCCTTCCAACTTACAAAATGCACTGCATCAAATGAGGATGTTCTCACGTAGGGCTCTAAAAGAGAGCAAATGCATGAGTAATCATGATTCCAAATTAGATTTAAATATTCAAAAAGTCATTTCATTGCCTCCATAAGGGGTCTGTCTGCACAGCCTTACACCAATAGGTGCTACAGGTACTTGGTTACTGCTGGGGACATGCATGTCTTCACTGTGGGACTCTGGTACCGGAGATAACCTCAGTGCTTGCTTCAACTCTTTCAAATCTATTGTTTTTTCATGTTTTTACAACTAGTGCCGGGAACAAGTATTACACTTAAAGGTTTATGGAACCTCAAAGCAAGTTTTTAGTTTTTTCCCCCCAAATCTCCTCATCCTTCTAATGTACATTACATCCCGCCATTTCACAGTGTGTTACATGCTCTGCACAGTGGTTTTGCCCCCTTTGACGCAAATGAGTGGCTCATCATCTTCTCCAGGGGGATAAGCAATAGTGAGAGACCTGGATACAGATAGCTTCTGAATGTTTTCTGTCTGTGCTTGCACAGGCTTCTGATGAAAAAGGCACCAGAACTGGAGCTGCTTGGACAGCAAGAGAGCAGATGGCAACTGCGCTTACAGTCCTCCTATGCCAGAGTAGCATCTGTTTGTGGGTGAGAGTTTGCTGATGGAAAATCCATAGAGGGGAGAAACTTACCCTGCTGTGACTCTGAATGATACTCAAAGAAATGCTACAGAGTTCTGAAGCTGTAAAGCTTCGCCCTGTTCAGCAAATGGTAAAGATGACTGTTCCAACTACAGATGCAGTCATATCAGGATTTATGAGATTACCGACAACAAAAAACCCTAAAATCAAAATTTAAAAAGACAAATAAAAATCGCATGCTGCAAAATTAAAAACAAAACATAACCAAACAAACCAAACAATTTAGCCAAAAATGCTATTACAGCCTCTTAATCTTCTATCCATATAAACATACTGCCAGGAAAATATTACATACCAGAAAGTACTTTTAAGGTATAGCATAGCTGCAAGCAGTAGCAGGTGTAACATGACAGAAGCGCGACAAAGATCAGGGCACAGCAACTTCCTCGAACAGCTGGCGGTGTGGTCCCTGCTCTGGTAAATGAGGCACAGCCATGGTGCTTCTAATGGACTGTCAATAGAAAGTTTCCTACTGGCAGGGAAGAGAGAGTGCAGTAGTTCAAAGGACATCAGCTAAAATAGTATTTAGATTGTTAATGAGATCAGTGCAAAATTTGCACAAGATGCTTATTTCAACAAGGTAAAAGGAAATAAGATACTCAGTGAAAGGTACTAATACTTTCCTGTATTGCCCAGAAAGTACAACGTGAACTTGGGAAATCTGACTTCAAAACTAAAGCATGACAATCTGTACTTAAACAATTTTTGCTTGTTTACAGGTTTACTCCTAAACCCCACATATTTTGTGCCCGTCCTTCTCTTTCTGGAAAATAATGTCGCATATACATTGATTTAATGACTTTTTTTTCATATACTTCTGATTTTTAGCAATGTATTGACCTTCACAGGACAATAGTTAAAGGGTAACTTTAGTTTGTTTCCAAAACTTCTGTAGTGTTCTCAACTGTTATCAAAGACAGTGATATTTAAACAGTAAGTACCCACATGCACTCAAACATGCCTTTCTTTATAAAGGTATGGTGTTAAAAGCTTTACAGTATTTTTGTGTCTTTAAAATTATGCATGTTTAAAATAAGTGAAAGTAAAAAGATCACATTTGCTCTTAAAAACAAAAAAAAAATCAAAGAATGTGAATAAAAAAATTAAGAGTAAGAAATTCATATCAGTAATAGAGTCTCCTATCTTTTAACTCTAGTAAGTAGAGAAATCAATACCTGTAATGAAACTGATGTCATTAAAAACCTCTAAATACTTATGGATAGCCTTGTATATACAATCTCTGCAGATAGCTGTGTGAACATGCTTCTGTATTTTATACCTGTCTGGGTGGACTTCTCTGTTTTTATCAGGTGTTATTGAAAAGCATTATAGCCGCCTTTGTTGTTTGATCATAAAGAAAATTGAGCCTGTTGGTAGAACAATTATATTCTCAGTGATGAAAATCAATGCTTTCCAGATGGACAATTGAAAGAACTCACTCTTTTTGTTTTAGAAACAGTGTCTGCTGTGCCAGATTTCCCAAATTTCTTTTTATTGTTTATTGCTCCTCCCCCAAATAAATAAATAAATAAAGGTGGTGTTGGTGTTTATAACTTTGCATTTATTTGTAACATCAGAAAATTACAATTCTGACTGCCAAAAAGGTAATCTTCATAGGGTTCAGAAGCCAACTCCGGGGCAATCTACAGAAAAACTCAGGCACAATTTCATATTAGGCACATGCCAGGTCACACATACTGCATGCACAGTAATTGGTCATTACAGAAAACCCCTAACTACCAGTGGAAGGAAGCAAAATGACAAACCCAGAAAAACCCAAAGAATTCTCTGGAGCAATGACAACTTTACCAGATGCCAATCTGTCCTCGTATTTTACAACTTGGCAAAAGAAAACCTGCTTTTTCTCATCAATATTCCAGAGGAAAAAACCCCACCAAATACACCCAAAGTAAAAATTTCTACTCGATGGAATCAATCTCATTTGCAGTGATAAGCTCCTTCTACTAAGACAATTATTTCAGCAAAATCATCACGTTAATGATTTTGTCCTAGGAACTGAATTTCCACCGATGCAAAAAATATTTTTACTTCAAATTTCAGGCCAAATACTTATGTACAGGCTTATTCAACTCAAAAGGTTCATTTACTTTAGTAGGCTCCTGCCATTCACTGTGGATTACATACTGGATGACTTAGTTTACATGTATAGGCTTATTTTTGTTGCAGTCTTTGTTTTGAAAAGAAGGTATCTCTAAACACCAGTAACAGATAAAGTAGTTGACAATCTTATCTGTTAATGCCGTATTGAGGGATACCAGCTGTGGCCTATCATAAATGGAAGGACTCCAGAACAGAAACGTAGAGCTTTTTATAAGATGAATTCATGATACTTTCATATTGCAGCACTGCTTGTATAGTAGTCCAACTTTTTTATCAAGATACATAGAAAAAGGGATCGGCTCTCACAAGGCATGTATTATTTGACCACCGTTACTGCTGTTGGGGACTTGAAAAACATTTAACCTTCAACCCTACCAATGCCACTTACCTTTCATGAGACATCTGCGTAAGAGCTGATCTGTTAAATCACAGCTGTATCTGGAAAGTCACAGCCATAAACCATTTGAAAAAAGAGCTTTTATACAGATTGTGTATTTGAAAGATGACAAGGTTACTGTCCCTACGCCAACAAGGAATCTCAAAGTCCTTATACGTGAAAATAAGTATTTAAAACTTTAAAGAGAGTAAGAGATGGTGCTTTTCCTTCCACTGTATAGCTTCAAAGTAAACCTTTGCAGTCTAATAGTTCAAGGGTGTTATTTAAGCAATTTCTCTCATTTGAACAAAAAGAAGCACTCTAACTCAACCCCTGGTTTTGGTACAAGAATATGATGTTTCATCTTAACTTAATAAAAGAAATGGTTCTCATGGGGTACAGAATTTATACACATGCTGCCTGAGGTACCATTTAAAGACAGAACGTAGGGCAATATGTTGCAGGGAGTTATTAGTAGGTCTAATATCAATATAAAGAATAGTACTGTGACTACCATAGTGACATTACTGATTTATTTAGCAGGAGCATTAGTAATTTTTTTGCCCTTCTATCTTTGTGTTGTAGCCTGCTTCTTATTGTTCATTTACCCCTGTTCCCACATAAAAAGTGTTAATAGGTGGGTTTTTTTGTCCTCTTCCCAGTTTCAACATCCTGTCCTGATCACTACTTGGGCCATTGACAGTAGCAATATTTTATATGAAAATGAAGTACTGTTGACTACTTGTTCAAAGTCAGATGCTTTTTCTTCAAACTGATTTCAAATAACTCTGAAGAAAACCCACTCATACGTTATCAGGAAACTCAAATTTTCCTGTTCATTTCAAGCTGACTTGTGAATTCTACCTCTTAGGAGGTTGTGGGGTTTTTTTGTTGTTTGGTTTTTGTGTGTGTGTGTGTGTTTGTTTGTTTGTTTATTCTTCAGTTGTCACTGAACATCTAGTATTTTTTTTTTCTTGGTAGTATGCACAGAGTTAAGTGAGGGGAAAAACAGCAGCTGAAATCTAACAGGGAAAGAAAGCGGTTAGAGTTGTGCCATTCTGGACATCCAGAACACCAAGAACCCTTTTTACTGGTATATGTGATGGGAAGAGAACTACATTGTGAAGTTGTTACTATTTCTAAGGATTTTTACTGGGGCAGGGAAAGAGGATTAAAAAAAGTGTTTTTTTTTTTAATGTATTTCATCAAATGTTTGATATTTGCAGAATGCCTTGCACATGCACTCAGCTTTTCCAAAGGTATACTGCCTTACCAGTGCAACTGTAGGCTTCCCTTGCCCAGATTACATGCTTAGATCACATTTTCCCCATTAACTTCTACAGCTTTACTGGTATCAACTGAACTTTACTGCTATTAGAAAGGAGATGGAAAGCGAGGAATTCTGACATTAAAAACTCAGTGAGAAAGTCTCATCTTCCATCTGTCATTAAGACACCCACCTCTTGCTGTGCAACAGTAATGCCAGGAGTCATGTCCTGCCAGTTCTTCCAGTTGTATTCTGTGGCTGTAAATACTATTACCTGCTTTCCTAGATGTGCACGCAGCAGTAGTTGAGTACCTTCTTTCTCTTTTTAAAACTTCAATTGCTCATTTCTTTCTTTTCATCCTCTTAAAAACTGGTCTTTGTCCTGTCTTATCCCTACTTAGCGCTCAGAAGTCAGAGGACAGGAGAGATCACCATTATTCAGCTTGAAAAGTGACTCTACCAAGGGCTCAGCCCCAAAAGCGCACTTCCAGGGCCACCCTAGCGGAAGGGCTTTGCCTGCGTGTGGCATTTCCTTGTGGTTTCTTTTTGTACCCCTTCTCTTCCTCTGTAAGAGATTCAGCAATAATAGCAAGATAAACACATAAACAAACAAGTCTGGTAAATACAGGCTCTGCAGACGCTCTTCTCTTCAGGCTGGAAATATCTGTATACTCGATGTGAATGTTGAGAACAATAGACAACTTCGGTTCTGTAGAAAAATACTATCATTTCCACCCCTCATTTAAGGAGACAAGTCTTTAAAATCAGAAATCCTATGAGGCAGCAGACAGAGGGTCTGGCTAAGAGCACAAAGCTGATTGCTAAAAAGGAGCATGTGCTGCACACACTGTTGAAGCGTGCAGTAGACATGTCCTGACACATTGCAGCAGAGCACACCTTTTCAGACGCAGTGCTCCTCGGAGCTGTTAGCTTTCCCCCCAGTCTCTGTGCTTCTGGTAACTTTAAGACTTTACCAAGCCCATAGATTTAATTAAACCTGAAAAAAGGAAAACAAAATCATTCCATGTTTCTTCCTCCTCTTTCCCTTTCCATACAACCTTGTGCAGAACACTTGACGAGAGGCCAAGCCGAGCCTCCCCACTACTTTTATTTTCACCTGATAGCTGGGGGGAGCAGTACCCCTACTTTGCCCCAGTTGGGGCCAACAGAGCTGACAAGATTTTGAGTACCAGCCCCACAGGTACATTGCCTTCTGCCGTGCTGGTGCCACCCCAACACCCCTGCCGAGGCAAGCCACACAAATGTCAGTCCCAGTTCAGCCCTACAACTGTGCTTGTACCCTTTTTAATAAATATCTTCTTACCTGTGTGATAACAGGCATCATCATTCGGTCTGACTAGTTTATAATGTTTTCCTAGTGATTCAGGAGACTAACCCACACTATTACACCACCTCGGCAGAGGCTGGTTTTCCTCCCATTGAAGTCAATAGCAAAATTCTTGCAATAAAAGGAGAAACTGACTGCAGATGAACATTAACCATATCCTTTCAACATTTTTCTCTGCCTAATGGAGTATATTAAAGCTTCTCTCCATAACTTGTGAATAATACTGTATGCAATTTCATTATTAAAGTTTCACTTAATTTAATTCTGCTTTGAGGTTTCTGGTTAAAAATAAAATATGATTAATGCTTACAAAAGAGAATGAGAAATTTGGGTCTTAAGAATTCTGATAATGGCTACAGTTTCTGGGTAAATTGCTTCAGTAATTTTCATAGTGAAATACGTTAATGTTACCCTTGCTTATTGCAGTTCCCTACGCTAACTGTCTCTGCTCTTCCCTATGATTCTTTTTAAAATTAATTAGTGTGGCATTTGGCTGCTTAATATAACACACTGAAAAAACACTAGTTTTCCCTGAAGGTCATTAGTGGCTGTATACAACTGAAAGAACATGAACACCCAGTTGTAGGTATTTATCCTGCCTGTATCATGAATGAATTTCAGTTTCAAAGCAAGGAGAATTACCAGATCTCCCTCTGGATGCCTGCTAAACCTGAGTTTTCAAGAGAAGAAAGCTCATACAGGCTAGGACAGCTGCAATATGCTCCACATCCAGTCTGAACAGGGTATGAGGATGCTAAGCATTTAATGACAGTATTGGCAGATCTATTCCCAACAGTGATTCTAAAAATCTACTAATACTGTTTTGGATTAGATATTTGGCTAGAAGTAGAACAAAACCTGAGACTGTTTCCCCAAAAGCTGAGTTTTATAAATTATGATCTTCTTGACCCATGCAAGCTCATATCCTAGCTTCCCACTCAGTCAGTGGAAGCCTATTAGGATAATCAGGGATACATCCAAGAAAGAAATTTGATCAAATGGGGTAAAGAAAGCCAGAAGCTGTCCTTCATGCCCTACTTTTCCATTGTAGGATTTAGCTAGAACTTTTTTTCACAGGTGTGTGTGCTTTCAGAGTCTATCTACCTATTAACATGAGGAAAATACCATATAGTGATTAAGCACAGTAGATATAGTATGATAAAAATGAAAAAAATAACTGTTAATTCAACAGAAGTGCCTTGGCTACACACCAAGCTAGCCAGTCTATTATCTTTATTAATTATTATTGTTATTATAGGAGATCCATAATACCTTTCCCAGCGGTAGTACCTATGTAGGACTTGAATATAATGAGGTAGTTTGGAATTCACAAAGAGAGGGGTCACGCCACAATTAAGGATGCAGATAATCACATTTTCCAATGGGTTTTGCTAATTCACATTTGGCCAAGACATTAAAAGCAATTACAGCATTAAGCTTTCATGGGTTTAAAAGAGGATCTTTTTAGATAAATAAATGTGCATGATAATAGATGCTTTTTAAAACTTGAAATTTATTCCACAGATGATCTCCAACAAAACTATTGAATTCCAAGTGCTGGGAAAATTTTAATCTGCCTGCTGATCTAAACTTCACAGATAAATTTTAACTAAGCCTTATTAACTACAGAGAACCTAATAAATGTGGCTCTTTTCCTAGAGAATTACACCATACTAGCCCCTGACCCAGAAAATAATCACCTTTGAGTATAATAAGTAGTTCTACTGAAATCAATAGAAATTGCCATAAAAGTAAAATATTAACTTAAACATGTGTTTAGATCCTGTGAGTTCTTTGGACCCTACTTTTTATTTGAAATGTATCTTGAAAATAACAAGCCATAGTGATCTAGAGAAGGAGATAAATTACAAAAACGGAGTCAACAAATAACTGATATTACTTGCTGTAGCCACAGGTTAACAAATCAAATCTAAATCAGTTATTGCCCTTAGACAATAGGGAAATTCAGAGTAAGATCTTAGTCACAACTAGTGGAGCCAGGGGTACTATTATTGTACTTTGCTAAATCTCTGTAGCCTTCATTTATAAACACACATAACATGTCACAAAGAATTCTCCTTTTACAGTTATAAATAAAAAAAATATATATATTATTAATAATTATAGAAGTATCAATAGGATTCCTAAAGAGTAGTTATGAGGTACCTAAAGCAAAAGCTATAGATAAACAGACAGAACATGTGCTTGACTAAAGATTTATTTCCCAACTTACATCCACTTTACTCATGAAGACTTGTCATCCTTTTTGTAAATGTGGGCACAAAAAAAGGCAAAACTCTCATATACACTGTATCTATCTCCTTCCCACTCAACATATGCTTTGTTTTTATTTTTCAGCTATATCATTCTACTGAAGTAGGTATGTTCCCTAAGAAGTATTTTTTTTTTCCCCCCTCTGGAATAAGGAGAAAATGATGGAAAAAGGAAGATTTGAGGAGTTCTTCTACTGCTAATCATAAACTGGCTGGCACAGGATGGTTAAGAAACAGAAATTAATTTAATCTAGAAATAATAGGGAAAGCAATATTTTGTTTTTTAAGTATCAAAAGAAACTATAACATAACTTTCTACAGAGAAACCAGACTTGCTTATAATTTCCACCTCTAACTCTCACTATGAGTCTCACCAGTGCAAGATGGGGCTTTTGGTTTCAGTTATCCTATTAAAATTCAAGGTATGCCATAGAGACAATTACAAAATCTCCTAAGTTCCGAAAGACACGGAGCTATTTGTTAAGTAAGCAGAGTTTCCAGAAAGCAGATAAATTCTTCCGAGCAGAGGAGTGTGAAGCCAGCTATATGCCACCTCCCTCAGCCTGAAAGCTGCGCTGCAAAGGACTGCAGGATGCAGAAGTACATGCTGCCTGCCCAAGCACTGCCGAGAGCCGAAAGGAAGGGCTAGAGCCATTACCAATCCTTTCTTTTTTAAGAAATTACACCTCCAGTAGGGAATCGAGACAGTTCTAGAGCTCTCTTTGTCAAACATAACTTCTTTACTATTTGTTTCTCTATACACAATAATCTTCCATCCAAATCAGTTAGTTACATTCTGTAACTAGAAGAAAAGTTACATTCAGTAATTTAACTTTGCTCTAAATATTCCTAATGGTCTGTACTCGGAGTTCTCACTTCAGTGAGAAGACAAGGACACAAATTTGGATCAAGATGTTACAGAATAAATGGAAAGATACCAACATTGTTTCAACAGCTGCTGATAGAGAGCAAGCATTGTTTTCAATTTTTAAGGCTCAGTATACTAAGAAAAAGGAGAGTAAATAAACCCGAAGTACATGAGTGCACGCTCATCAAGGGTTAGTAAGTAAGTTTTCTTTCAGGCAAGTTTGCTTCCCACCCACCCATCACATTGCAATTCGCATCAGATGCAGAAGGTATCTTTCTTTGTCAAAAGGGCCTCTTGTCTGGGTCTTGAGGACTGCATTATGTCAGGAAACAAACTGTAGAGTTTTTCAGTTCGGTGCAAATTGGATTTGAGCTATTGCAGTCCAACGAATGAGAGGTTCTTCATTACCCTACCAACCCAGTAACCCCAATCTAAATGCACAGCCAATAGTCTGTTTTATATTTCAGACTGGAAGCTTGTCAAAACTCTGACATAAGCGTGTGGCTTTTTATGAGTAATAAAAGGGGCATAATGATATGAAACTTCAGCTCTTGTAATCTGTGTAATTTCAACACAGAATATCTTTATAACCCAGTTCTAATGCTTTCTACAAACACTGTGGGCCATTATTGGAACATCTGAGTGTTAAACAAGAGTCTAAACCACGAACTGAACAGATTAGTTAAGTAATACTGATGTGTTTTCTTCCTTTTTCTGTTCCACGGTACAAACCTAGTGTGTAGACAGAAAGCTTGCAGAGGAAATTCCAATTTGCTGCAGACTTTACATAATCCATGGGAAGCATATCCCTATAGGCTATAAAAACAAATCTAGTCAAATAGTTGTCAAAAAACTGACAAAAAGCTCGCCTTCTGACACGGCAGGTGCTTCTTGGTTTTAACATTATCCAGTAATAAAACAGACTCTGCTAAAGCAATCTGAAGACTTCAACAAGGACAAAGAGTAAATGGGGATTTACTGCACATGGTCTATTTAATCAAGTCCTGAATGAAGGGAAAATATTAGTTCTGCAGAGCAGTATTCAGCTGACTTGCAAAAGGGATACTGGACCCAAATTTTAGGCACATTTTCAAATAAAATACAGACTTAGAAGCACAAAAAGCAGGGTTATGGGCCCATACGGCTATATTTCAGCAGTCATCTCTAGTGACCACAGCAATACCTTTCATTAGCCTTCTTATCCTACTGCATACACCAACTGGTAAAAGACATCTTCCTGTTAACTGGGACAGAATACAGCTCTGCAGAAACTGATGTGCTCCAGCTGAACGTGACTCAGCCTTGCCTTTCTCCGCTCATGAGTGCAAGCACCTCATCCACTCTCAGAAACATCTGTTCATCCTCTAATGAGGAAGGAGGCAACACTCTTAATTTTATAGGTGCAATTCTATTAAAAAATGGATTTGTTCTCTAACCCACACCCTCACAGTAGCTCAGACTGCTAATCCTTCTCTTCCAGTTAGGATCTGTAATGGTAAAATACCACACACTAGCTTCTGGATTACCCTGCTTGCAAAGCTCCTCTACTGTACTTCTTTGAAAACCAATATGACATTTGGAGTTGAAAAAGTTGAAAAAGCAAGGATTCTCCTCGGAGACAAACCCTTCTCTTGCTTTTGGGTTGCTACCAGGAAATCTGCAAGCCTCTTGATACCAGACCTACCTTCTCCCTTTTCTTCCTTTTTAATATTATTGTCTCTCTTTTAATTATAGTGGCACCAAGAGACCCCAAATGCAATCAGTGACTCATTCTGCCAGTCTCTGTGAAGACATATGGTACGAGACAGTCCTTGCCCTGAAGAGCTTACAGTTTAAATAGGCAAGACAATAATGAGACACATTAGCATTGTTATCACTATCTCCCAGGTGGGAAATTGAGTCACAAAGATGAAAAGCAACATGCTCAAAATCACATGTCTACACCATATAGTGAAGCATGGTTTAGTCCTCTTGGAGTTAACAAACATTTAAGCTGATAAATTGACACAGTGGAAAGAAATACTGATGTGCCAGCTTGGGTCCAGAAGCCCTACAAACTGGAAACACCATTTTGGCCAAGACAACAAACTCCAAAAGGAAGCGCTGCATTAAGCATACTTACAGAACAACTAAATCAGATACCTGCACCACACTCGCATTTCCATTCAGTCTGGGTGACTGCACAGGTGCCCCATGAAAAGTAGGTAGCGCAGAAATGGAAATTATTCAAGACTCAATCAAATGGTGTGCTTTAAAATCCACCTTCCATTCTTTCATGGCGCTTGTCTCCAGGGTGGGAAGTGGAGCTTATTTACAGACTTGTCTTCTCAGCAAACCTGTTGAGCTGGACTTCAAAGCATGGCCAGAAAATGTCCATGTTTTCATAGCAGTAAAAATCCAAAACTGAAGGCAAATGGTATGCTGTGCATCAGTTTGCTAATAGCAGTTTGGGAAACTTGTTTATAATAAAGAATATTGTACATATTTGAAAAATAATACAGCAAACTAAAGAGCGAGATTGTAGCATATAGTTTTAAGTCCTTCAAGGGAAATTATTTTTCTGAAATTAACTTATTTCAAAAATATTATACCAGAAGAGAAAGATTTCACTTATTTTTTTCTTTTCTTTTTTTTAAGTGAAGTTATACATGGTGGGCATATTGAATTAATTGAATTAATAATCTTCAGTGTTATTCATCAGTTCAGAGGCTACTGGATACTGGGCTATGCTGTCATTGCTTTTTTCTTTCATCTGAGTAATAGCATATTACATTTTGTTTCTTTTATCAAGAGATTTATCAATGATCCTGAGCTTTGTAAAATCTGGGAGGATTTGGTCCAAATCTAGTGAAAAAACCCCTATACTTTGCCACAGTGCCTTCTCGTGATTTCTTTTTCCTGATAACCTTGGGATAGCTAGTGATCTTCTGTAATAATAATGAGTACTCTCTCATTATAATTTGGAAGCACAAATTCATTTTCATAAACCTACTAAGAGTTATCAAACAGATTCCCTTAGAAAAAAACCCAGAAATTATTATGGGCTGTTGTGACAAAAGCACTTATTTTATCACTTTTGTTATACTCAATATTTTTAATTTTTGGTTACATATGATATATTACCCTTTTTTTTATTTTAAAAATAATTGAATATACTGTAAAGCGTGTAGATTACTGCTGTTTCTATTATCAGACAAGTAGTTTGGAGGTACTACAGTAGTACTTGATGTTTGTTACTTATCTTGATCTCTCTCCATTCAACATCATACTGCATACCAAGTTGGTTAAGATAATGCAATACTACTACTCTATTTACTTCTCAAACACACATGCACAACTTTCACATATGAATAATCATTACATAAAGAAAAGTACTATACAGCAAGTCTTCAAAAGGAAAGTGAAAGAAGCTAACATTTCTTTTAATGGTTAGTTTGCCTGAAGAAATGAAACTGAAACCCAAAGGGACTAGATCTCCTGGATACTGTTCATGGCACACCACAGCCCTTTCATAAAGTCATCCAAACCCATTGTAAAACTAATTCGTTTACTAGTTTTGGTAGCACTTTTTGATTATATAAGATAAATGCTAATTTGATTTTTTTTCCCTAATTAAAGTCATGCTACTAGTCATTCTTCATCTGTAAAGTCAGTCATTTGTTTCCGCGATTCAAAAGAGTGTCACTGTATAACATAAAGGCTACTTGAAACAGGCAGTTACTTAAAGCAGTAGCTACATGTTAGCTCATTAATGAATCCCGATAAGTAGTCTCTGGGAGATCAAGAATGACATCCCATTCTCCAGCTAGGAAGACTGAGCAGAAAGAAGTATTTAATTTCTAATCCAAGCATCCTGAACTCAACCTAAAAGATTCCCATTTTATTTTCTAAGCTTTACTGTATCTACAGATATAGAAGATCTGCAGACGACTGTGCAGAAGAGTTACCATCTCCAGAGTTCACTTATCACATATACCCAATGATCTACTAAAAGGTTATGCAGGAATGTACAAGAGAATATAGGTGCTCTGAATCAATTAGAATTGGCCTGAGAAGACGTGGTGTTCACACTAATCAGTTGTGATAAAGTCTTCTTTCATATAAGAAATTTTCCCATGCCCTTTTGTACAAACTTTTATATTCATCGGCTATTCACATCATCTCTAGAATAATTTGCATATCTATCTAATATTTAAGGAGGTATATGATGGCCTCTAGTGGTGCTTATCAGCATGAAAATGCTGAACTGCTGCTCTCTTTCCTCATAGTTTTAAAGACAGCACGTAAGAAAAACAAACATACATTTGAATTGGATCTTCTGGATTACAAGAACAGCAGAATATGGTACACAGCAAAGAATGCGAATGTTTCATTGCTTTATGCTTGGTAACAAAAAAAATCCTTAAGCCAACATTATTACATTGGAATAATTTAAAAAAAAATATTCCAACTCTTTACCATTTCACATTGTTTTGTCTCTCCCAGGCTTTTCATAACTACACAGTTAAGTTTTAGCCTGCTGGCACTGTCAGTCACCAGTTCATTGGGGATACAGTGGGTACTGAATGAGATAAAATCCATCTATAATTTTCCATAGAGACTGTGCTTACAGAGTAGATAGATATTCTTTAGCCTGAATTAGACCTTCATGTTAAAAAGACTTTCTTCACTGTATTTGTGAAATATTTTAAAGAGAAAGACAGTACTTGGTAAATGAATTCCTAACAACGGAAACACTAAAATAAAGTTGTACTGTACTAATTTTACCTTATTCTTACAAATGGCATCTCATAACCCAGAGAACTGTAAGAAGGCTCACACAGCTGATGGGATTTACTATCATACTGCAAGGTACAGACAGGTAAGCAATTAAACATTAATACATTCTTTAGCAGGATAAATATTAAACAGCTATTTCTGTGCATCTTCTCTTAAATCTATTTGGTTTGATATTTTTATTTCTACTTGGCCAGAACTTGATTTTGTCTTTCAAAATGTCTAGCAAAAATGTCAACACTTACAGGTTGAAGTTTTAGGCAGTAATTTCATCCTGAAGAGTTTCATGTGGTTTTGGAATTAATGTTATGAAAATTCACAGATGTTAATTTCTTTTTAAGCAACAATATATGCTTTTTTTAACCAAAGCAATTCACAATTTCCTGGAAAGTTTCTAACTAGAAATAAACTTGTAAACATTTCTATTTAACAGAATATGCATTTACAAGGATCTGAAAGGAAGAGCTACTGATCTCAGGCTGTGCCTTCTGTAGCTCAGCTTCAAGCAAGTTTTCAGAAACTAAGTCATAAGATAGATAATTGCTGTAGCTCATTCCTAAGGAAAACACAGAAAAAAAAAGGATACTGTAAGACCATTCAAGGGAGCTTTTGAATATATCTTTCTCTCTGTTATGCCAACATTTTGCAACAGCATCCTTCCCTATCCTAGGCTATCTGCAGATTTACTCCACGTGTTCCCTGGACACATTTAGGAGGAGAAGGATGTTACAAGGACTATTTTTTTTTCCTTCCTTCTGAAAGCAATTTCTGGACTATTTTCAGGGAGATGGAAGCCTGCGATATCACAGAAACTTTTCCTGTAATTTCAGCAAGGAAGGTTATTCAGGTGCAATCAGGGTTCTTTTCACTGGAAAAGAGTTTGGAAATCTCAGCAATGCAAATGTTGTGAGATGCCTGTGAACTGCATAGACAGTAAGCAAAATGTTTTCATATCAGAATAGAAAACTGTAGGCAAGGAAATGCCTAATCATACAGTAGGTGACTGATTAGGCTCTTGCTTTCTATTAGCTTCTTCTAAGTGCAGAAGGTAAAGTTAAATGATTCTCTTAAAGGCTTCCGGTAAGTTTTCAAGTATATATGGTTTTTCAGCTGTACCTTTTTCCTTGCCATTTCTCACATTTCCCAGGGTCTTAGGGATTTTCAGTATCTCACCGCCTCTTTAGCTACACACAGCCACTTCTGCTGCACAGCCCTCCCCTAAGCGCTGTATCCCAGGTCTCAGAGTTACCCAACCACACTGAGCCAAAGTGAGTCTACTAGATGAAAACTAAGAAGTGATCCTTTCACAAGGGGCTTTTCTCGCTCACACTCTTTTCTCCTCTACCCCCCACCCCCCACCATCTTCTACTCTCCTGCTGTCTCTCCCTGGGATCCCAATGCCCAACAGAGTGTGAAATATTAACTAGATAATGATTTTTATTTCCCTTGCAGGAGATCAGAGGAGCGACTAAGAAAACCATTGCTATGAAGCAGAATGCAGAGAGAGCCGTCATCTGAGGAGCAGTCACCAGCCGCTCTCTGTGAGGCAGTGATGTTAATGTACAATGCTATATCTTAATAGCCATCTCAATTGGCTATTAAAATGCAGCACTGCACATTGAAATCACTACCCCACTGCTGCAGGAATACTTACCAAAGATGCAGTCCCTGAAAATTACCTTTCGGCTCAATGGAATGCTGCCATGCCAAATGAGCTGTCTCAGCTCCTCTAATTTTCTGCTAAAGAAATAAAACTCTTACTTTTTAATTTTAAATTTACATGATTATGCTGAATGGCATATTCAGCCAAGACAACACAGACATAGCATGGGTGTACTGCATACAGTGCCTTAGAATTCAATAGCTGAAGTACTCTGAAACTCCTCAAGAAAATTGTGCGAACTTCCAGAGGAGTTTTTTATTTTCAGTTTCTTTAAAGAATGCCTTTTAAGAGCGTCTTCTTGCAGGTGTTGGAGAGGGGAGAACAGGAAAATGTAGCTGCCAAGAGAGTTTGTTTCTGGCAACTTACAGGTTATAAGCAAGTGAATTCTGAACAGGTGGGATAACAAAGATGATGAAGGCTCCAGGATGAACATAGGGGTAAGATACATGAATGGACTACACTCAAAAAGAGGAATGGAGAGGTTGGTAAGCCATGTAATAAAGGGGGAGGATGAAGCTTAAAAAAAGAATTGAGTCTTTTGATCCAGAGAGATGGTTTGTGAGACAACTTTGTCTCATCTCCTGGGTACATAGATTCAGGTGAGAACAAGGAAAGCCACAGAGGCAGACGTAAAAGACAGAATGATAAAGTGAGCTCATGTTGCCCTCCCTGAGTCATAGTAGATGATGATCAAAAGTCAAGTCAAAGAGGTATCTGGAATATAGCAAAAATATGTTTCAATTGCATCAGTTTCAAAATGTAGGCAGGGTCTCTCTGCTTCAAATACCTACAGAGCTGAACTGATTTGAAAGGCAAAAATATATCTGTTTGATAGGCTTGAGCATCTTGGCTCCTCTTTAGCTATACACAGCTACTACACATCTTCTGCTGCGCAGTCCAGCCCCCTCAGCCATACCAGATCTGCCTGATCTAGATGGAAAGGTAGAACTAGTTAGGGTTATTCATATAAACCCAAATGTCTTGAAAGAAGAACCAATCCATAAACATTACGTTTTAAGCATACTGGGCATCATCAGCTTTGCTTAATCTTTTACCTGGATTCCTGATGTATCTGCCTTGAGGCCAGAAACAACTGCACCTTTTGGCTTAAGTCAGACATAATTCATTAGTCTGCCCCAGAGCCAGAGACTCTTGAAGCTGCAGAGCAATAGCCCCAGGGAGTCTGCTAGCAGGGTTGTCCTGGATCTTGAGACTTCGAGGGAAGCAGGCAGCTAGCCCAATGGAGTTGACAATGTTGGCAGTTTCATTACTGGTATCATCTGGGATGCTGACAAGGACATCAGCTTCAGCTAAAAATCTAAAGGGACAGAAAGTTCTTATTTGTCAGAGAATTCAGATGTGTGATTTTTCAGATTTAGCCTGACAACAGTTCTCCTTGCCCCTCAAAATCCACACATGTGCAAACTAAAAACTGCTTTTTTGACAGCTCTACTGCAAAATTGTTCCTTGGGTTTCTATTTAATTCTTATAAGAATATAAACCTGATCAAGCTGTAAAAAAACCCACCCAACCAAACAAAAACATATTCTGAACTACTTGAATGGCTAGGATGATGGTTTACACAATCTACTGCTAGAATTTGAAAATACCTGTCATTACAGTTAAGTAAAATTTGGAAAATGTATAATTAGCTCTTCAAATAGAAAAGCCAAGAACATTGCTCTGCAGCAGAGATCACTCTCCCTCCTTTTTAGCTTGACATCCTCCCCCAGTCTCCAGAAATACAGTAACACATCAGACTACAGAGTGACATTCTAGCCTACACAAGAGTGTGGGAGCAAGCTAATAGCATAAGCAGCTCACTGTGGTTTAATTTTAAAAAAGGTTTGGTCAGAAAAGAATCCCTTGGGATTCTGAACACCACAGAATGGTTGAGGTTGGATGGGACCTCTGGAGGTGATCTGGTCCAAATCCCCTAGCTCAAGCAAGGACACCTAAAGCTCTCTGCCTGTGACCTTTCACTGGGAGGTACTTCTTGCCCTTGTAACTTGGTTATCCTTTTCTTCACTCTCAGTTCAGAAAAGGCAAATATTTCTGAAATTAATGGAGGGGTGAATTAAAAAAAAAAAAAAAAAAAAAGGGTGCTCCTAATAGTCTGACAGTCTGGGTTGGATTCCCCATTACCTAGCACCAAAGGCTGCATGATTTCAGGAAAGGGTGACAGTTGCCATGTATAATAGCATCCAGCTGTCAAAGGAGAGACCAGATAAGCACCTGCCTTTAAAATAAAAATAAGTCTTACCTAAAAAACAGAGTCTCTGCAGAAAGGAACACCATGCTGCATCATGCTGTGCCCCCTCCCCCCCCCCAGTTGTGCTTTAAATAACCTGAGGCACCGCATTATGCTAGACCAGTAGTAAGCACCAGGAAGATACTGCACTGGTGACCTTGGATTTTCCAGTCTATTACTCCTGACTGGTCTCCACAAGACTGCTACATTGCCACCTGCCACATAACACCTCCTCCAATGTCGCAAGGAAGTCAAATTCTGTTCGTGCTTCCCCCAGTCCTACCGCTGTTATGTCACGGAGCTTTTTCTGTCGGTCTGTGAATGGAAAGTGATCTGGGGCTGTCAGTGTGCTAAGGATCCTGCCTCCCTCCTATGCCTGCATTTGTCACTTAGCTGATAGGAGGTGCAGAAGAAAAGAAAGGAATTAGTGAAAATATCTGCATTTTCAGCCTAGTTAAAGGAGTATTTCAAATCAACAGATGCTGTGAGCTTTATAAAGAAATCAAAAGCCCAGTAAAACATCATAACCCTAGATAATTTTTCAGAAAGAAACCTAGATACTTGCAAAGCATAAAGATGCATACGCAGTCTGAATCACCGCGTCCAGAAAAAAGGGTCAAAACAATGTCCTCACCAATTGTACCAATTTTTATATGCAAGCCATATTTGAAGTAATTAGCATAGTTATTTGTCTTTTTATTTCTACAAAAGCAGCTGACAGACTACCCAGAGACCCTAAAGAAAATTGCCTCAGGGGAAGACAAAAGCTGTCAACATCAAGCTGCAAAGATCTCTTTGAGGAGGAAAACAAATTCTCAGCAAAAGAAGTTGATGTGCCCACTGATGAGCTGTTCAAATACGAAACACAGACACTTGGAGGGAGCCTGCTGCAAACACATCCATAGAAGAAGCAGAACATTTGGCAAAAAATTTGGCACAAGAAAAAATGAAAACTGAAAGCAAGCATAAGGGTGTGATGAAACTAAGAAATGCTGGCATGCCATACAGAGAAGAAGAGCTGAAGGGAAAGCAAATATGCCTATCAAACTAAATACAAAAACACAGGCTTACTGGCAACACCAGTTAAGCCCTAGCTACTACTGGCAAGTAGTGATGCTACTTGATTCAAATGTTAAGGGAGCATTTCATGTCACAGAAAAATATGGTAGATGTGTTGATATTACTGTATTTTATTGAACTAATACAACAGCAACAAGAAAGGTTTAATAACCTACCCCAGAGAGTTAGTAGAGAATTTTCTGTTTCAAAAGCTTTTTCAACTCTTACAATGAATTCCCCACAAAAACATTTCCCATAGGCATTGTTAATTTTTTTCCTAAATGTCTCTATTTTCTATTAGATGGTGGAAAATAAAACAAATCATTTGGACCAATTCAGGTATTTTTCTCCTTTTGGTAGAGCTTCTTGTCTGAACCTGACTTTTCATGAGAGCAGCATTACTTAAGATATTTAAATAGTTCTACAAAATGTAGAAGTAAAAATACGATCTTTGCATGCTCTTAAGATCATATTTCGAACCTGTCACCATCTAGTGTCATCTTTAGTAGAGTTCTTGAGTATTCCTGTGAAAAAATTATTTAGGGAGACTGTCGACTTATGTACCCTCTTTATTCCCATGTCCTAGTGGAGGCAGATAAATCTGGGCATCCTTTCAGAAGAGTGCCTCAGAGGAGCCAATCATCTAAGAAAGGAGAAAGATTCAGTTTCTGTTTTGGGAACTTAAGTTTTCCCTACAGTCACATGGTATGTTGGAAAATGAGGAGTCCACAAGTAGAAACTTCCATTTGAATGTAGGTATCCAACGTGCAGTTCAAAAATAAAAATACTTCCCCCTTACTTCAACAAACATCAGGGAAGCCACACAAAAAAAACCCCTGCAACACACATAAGCAATTAATGAAAG
Organism: Falco naumanni; assembly: GCF_017639655.2. NCBI lineage: Eukaryota > Metazoa > Chordata > Aves > Falconiformes > Falconidae > Falco > Falco naumanni. Next base: position 10,592,104 of record NC_054054.1, read on the forward strand.
CAACAAGATGTAAGAATACTTAATCTATGGAATTTGATCCTTTTAACTGTTCTATAAAGTAATTCAGGCAGAGCTAAGATAATAATACCAGTACAGACAATAACGCAGTCATAAAACAGGGCAGGTAAAGCTATGACAATAATGAAATGATCTAAGTAAAGCCTATTATCTTCATTAATTTTCACTCACTTTTCACCACAGTGGGAAGATATTAACTTGCTAATATCTCTATCCTATTCAAAAAGAAATGCATCCCTTGAGCAAATAAGCTAAATTATTAATTTCTTTGTATCAGGATTTATAAAATAATAATTATGAATTAAATATGTACATAAAGTTTCTGGTTGCAGTCTTTAGATGCAAAATGTGACTGATTGCTGTGTAAGAGAGTATCCCTGTCTGTTACTTTAGAAACTGTAAAGTCTGCTAACCACCTTGAAAAAGCCAGGTGTTTTTATAAAATGCATCAGTAAAATAGCTTGACTCATTTTACTAAACTTGTCTATTACTATAATTTTTCAGATATACTCAAAGCTTCTTTTTTTTTTGTAGTAAAAAGTGCTGTAAAGTTAGAATCGTTGCAATCAGTTTATTCTGTTAAACAAACTGAAAAACAGCTCTGCCATACCTAAAAGAACACAACAAGAAATTACTCACAGTTTTGCTAAGAATTTTTGCCAAACAGTTGTGATTTGAGCTCAGAAATCACTTTCTAAAATGAAATAATCAGTTGCTATATTCCTTCTGTGGAAGGTCTAATACCCTCTTCTGAAAATACAACATGATGAACTTGGTTGAAACTATTCACTTCAGGTTTCAAAAACACTTTACTAATAAATGGAAGATGTTAGCAGTTATACAGACACAAATCAAAGATCCAAACCCATGACCTTTCATATACAATTAGACTAAAAGTGTTGCAAACATGGGATTTTATTGTTTATATAGGAAAACAATTGCCTTCTGTAAGATTTCTTGGGCATTGTTAAACTTCTTGGTACATTTATGCCTGAGAAAATCTACAGCTTCCTAAATGCATGCAAAGCTGCAGACAAGAGTTTGTTTAGTTGTGTGGGTTTTTTCCCATGCTTTGAAGTCAGTTATTTTAAAGGCAAAACTGAAAAGATGCAATGATCTTTAAAAAATGTTCATGGGCTTTCATAAAAATCTTTAGAATACCGATTTCTTTCATGCTTTTTTCATTATTATCCACAAATCTCATCCGGTATACTTTTAGCGACTTCCAAAAGAAAGTATGTACCCATTCACGTGAAGCATGTAAAAGAAATAAACAGCCACACTTTACTCAAGAGGTGACTTAGCGGATTAGTTTACCTATACATTGTAAACCCTCTGATATTACTATAAATGGTACTAAAAAACCACAGTACTTACAAGATCTACTTCAGGACAGCACAAAAAGCTTACTATTTGTATGAATGCAAGAGAAAAAAACCACCAAAAAACCCTACTAAGAACTTACTCTCTTTTCCAGAAGTAGTAATGTGCATAATGTACTCCTCAAAAATATACATTGCAGAATCTGTCCAGTACCAAAAGTGGACACCAAAACCAGCATCCCAAGGCATCAACAGTAATCAATGATCATACTTCAAGTATTTTTAATACTGATCAGTCAGAAATTCAAAATACTTAAACTAAAATGCCTGTGTTAACAAGAAATGTAACCACAAGAAAGTGAAGTATCTCACAAGATCTGTCTACAGGAGAGAATTAAAAAAAGTTTATCAAACTCTATATTCGATATACTAGAAAAAAGATCACCAGAGAGTTCTCCTAGATGTAAAATTTGATTTCTATTGCAGATTCTACTAAAACATGAGAGACTAGAATCAAGATAAATTTCAACTTCAATAACTATAAAATGACTTAAATCTGTCACTCTGAAGCCATACAAAATAACTAAAAGAATCACAGGAGACATGAGAATTATGACTTTGAGGCAAAGCACACATTCAATGGACCCCAACTGACTAAAGTAGGTTTAACTGAACAACAATATAAATCCTAACCAGAAAATTAGTCGTGTCCCAACACATTTTAAATTCATAGTAACAATGCCTTTGTGGTTGATTAATTCAAAACTATCTGAATTTCCACATCTTTAAAAACAAAACCAGAAAACTGAAAGGACATGTTGCAATTGTCTCTAACCTACTAAAAATTCCAATACCAATATTAGAGATCAAGACTTAATTTTGTCTAGAACCTTACTCGGCGAGGTTGGCAGGGGGAAAACAGCAGGTAATGGAAATAACTACCATGATGTATCAGAATTTGTCTTAAGTTGTACTCTGTTTCATGCATTGCAATTCAAAACCATACATACCAGTGATTATATGCTGCAAACACACATCTGAATGATGACCTTGTTATTCCCATTGAGGGTAACAAAGCACAGTAAATGCTCCAAAGATATTTTTGATGCCAAGACAATTGACTGAATCAGGTCTTTACTAGAACTTCCAGAGCCATAAATTTTGCATGGCTATAAAACCCAAATGAATAAAGCTGGTTTTCCCCAAAGGTTTTGTTACTTTTTAAGGTAAGGGCTTGGCTCTCGTGTCAAGAGCATTAGACACAGTGACTTTAAGAGCAGACAAAGTTATCACTTTTGAAAATCTAGCAACATGTCCATTTATAGCATTGAGAGTTCTAACTTGTTTGTACCAGGGGCTTTTATTGCCCACACAAGTGAGACAGGAAGCAATGTAGGAAACAAATATGGGCTCAGACCATAGCTTAAAATATAAAATAAGCTCAGTGATGAAGACTTGCTTGAGAACAAACCATCTGTAGCTAATTGATTTCTTGAAACAATTCTGTATTGTGTTCCAAGTATGACAGGCTGAAGGTTTTTAGTATTGGTAGCTTATCTCCAGAGCGAGAACTCTTCAAATGATTATTATCTAATACAAAGTTTTATTTTAAAAATAAACCAAACAAAGCAACAAAAAAACCCAAATACCAAACCACTAAAAGAGTGCAATTAGCAAAAAAACCCCATCAACTAAAATGACCTTTTTAAAAAAAGAGTAGTAAATGAAGTAGATGACACATGCAACTCAAACACCTACATACCCCCCTCTAAAAAACGTCCAACCAAGAACATCCCCCAAACCCCCTAAAACAGGCAAAAAAAACCAAAACACACCAAGAAGGCTGATACATAGCCTTGGGGACACCAGGAATCATTTTGTTCCTGAGATTTTTCGTTAGAGCTTCCAAGTATCTACTCAGCAGAAGTCCTTATACTACCTCATATCTTTCTGGTGTACATTGCACAGGACATAATCCTGACAGACTCCTGCTTCTTCATTTATTTTCTATTCTGGTTACCATTAAAACATGGGCCTATGTGGCCAGGTAGCTATACATGCCTTCTGAATACACAGTGTTAAAGAATAGCATAATTCCTGGGTTCTGTAGAACAAGTACAAGTTATTTAACACTAGTCCATGTTAAAATAATTTTCACAGAGCTATTAACTTGATATTATGTAAATCTGCACTTTAAATCATTGCATAAAAGCTGGTTGGAAACAATTGTAGTAGGAGATGCAACTGAATGGATTAAAACGTGAACACTGAATGAGGCAGACCTTCAACAAATTACCCAGTAAAGCTTCCAGAGAAAGACACTGAAATGCTTTAACCTCATGTATTTGAGTTTTATTTTAAAGTAAATAACGTCAAAAATACAAGGAGAGGTTTTTACTTTTAATGAATTAATGAAGTTCCATGAAAGTCAAGGACTATAAGAGCCAGGGTTAAAAAAAAACCAGCCCAACATAAACAATCTAACAAAAACTTAGCAGAACATATGAGGAACATCACATCCATTTAAAATAAAGAAGGCAAAAACTAAGGAAGGAGGCGGCCTGGGGAGTAATGGGGAGAGACATAATTCAGGCAACTCTGACTGTACAACACCTCCATGATCATACGTGGTCCAAAGAACCAGAAAGAGAACTGGGGCCTCTGTCATACAATTCTGTTCCTATTTACGGAGATGCAACTCCCCTTGAAGTCACTGGAAGTAAAATATGAGAGACAGAGGGCAAACTAAATCCTTAGCTACATTACAGACTACTCCCATCATTGATCTTTAAAGAAATGCAGAGTCAAGGAAACTATTACTGAGGATGTCTCAGAGTAAAAGTTGACAGCTGAAATTTTCTAAAATTGCCACAAAATACACATTAACAAGTCCCTGAAAGCTTCTTTGCCAGCTGAAAGGATGAATGGGAAATTACATGGTAGAAGTTGCTGTTGCAAAATTGCAGTAAACATGAATGATAGCACATATGTAACATCACGGTACAATAAACATTAAAGCTCCTTTTTAAAAAGAGGGAGGAAAGAAAATGAAAGAATTCACCATCGGGAACAAATACAGAAGTTCTTTTATCAAAACTTCAATGGAAGTCAAGTGATGAATTTCAAAAGGGAATTTTGCTTGGCTAAGGAGAATTTAAATAAGAAATGAATAGTGGGTCAACACCTTCACTTTTTATTAGATACTTCACTGCCAAAAAAAAAAAAAAACAAAAAAAAACCAACCAAAAAAACCGCCCTTCCTTTCTTTGTTTGTACATTCTGCATTCTGAAGAGAATGAAAACCTGTCTGAAAATTGTAAATTCTCTTAATGCTGCTATTTTGCATTAATATATTATGTTAGCCTTAAATTACCATAGTGGACAAACTAGCTGATCTAGCTTGCTTTCTATACTGGTGTTCCAAAGGGGAAAGCACTGCCTGTTAAAGCTAAAATCTCTTAATGTTTCCCTGAATAAGAAAATGTAGAGAGCATTTTTAAAGTATTAACAATGTTCTTATTATCCCAATATAATATTTACACAGGGTAATGACTCTTACCATACAATAACACACAAACTAATATGAATGTCTTATCTGCTAAGAAAAAAGAATCTTCCTCATACTACATTTCAAACACGAGCATGCTGTCCAAACCCCATTTATCCTCATGTGGGTTTATGAGCATTCACACTCCGCTGTTTATTTGATGCTTTTTGATACCTGGAAATCAAAATATCGGAAGGAAATATTTACTAAGTGGGGTTCAAGAACGCAGCAGCGCTGTTGGCTTTAGCACGTGCTATGTCTTGCTGCAACAGTGGCAAAGCTGCTGGTGCGGAACAGCGGCTTTGGAAGGGAGCGAGTGAGCGTGCCCACACGCAGCTTTTGAAACCTGGGATTTGCCTTTTTAGGTACTGTCTAGATCTGTGCCGATTCAATGAATACACTTTAAAAATAAATATTGCATTCAGTTTCTTGGATGCCCATCAGTAAGAGGTCTCCAGCACTCTGTGAGAGGAATTTTTTTTTTTTTTTTAAAAAGTAACTGAAATGAAACTAGAACAGAACGTGGGTGTTTAGTATAACAAGTACACTTTAACAGAAATGTAAGCAGTTGCAGAAAGTATTTAACTTGATTGGCAGAAATCTCTTTGGCATAGAAGCAAATTAGCGATGCAAACTATTTAAAGGAAAATTAGAAATACAATTTAAGCATATTGGATACTCATTAAGGACTGAATTATTTAAAACGCATCATACAGTATGATCCAGCAGTCCTCAAACCTACTAATTTTATCTGGATCATTTATTTCCATCACAATTTAATCAAAGAAGTAGTTAAAGAGAAGGTTTCATGTGCCTGTATAAATCATATTATGAATTAATGCCCAAATAATAATAAATATTCATTGGTCTGTACAAAGTGAAGTTTATGTGTCTTCTGATGTTTGACTTATCTTGCCCTATACTAGAATATCTACATTGGCCTGAGAACTTTCCACCTTGATATCTCAACAGCCTCTTTTTTTGATTATGTGTCAAACTAAGTTAATTATAACAGTGAGAGCAACATGGTGTTACCAGCAGGACTCTAGAATCCATTTCTTTTTTCCAGAGTAAGATACCTTTGTTTCTTCTTTATTGTTAGAGCGATATTGCATTATACAGAGCAATAACCCAAAAAGATTGCTAACTTACTCTTACAAGCCACCCATTTTACTGTCTCAACAAATTCTGTATCAAATATTCTGATTTTTCTCGGTAGCAAAAAGACCTGTCTAATAACTGCAAAAACTTGATCAGCTATCAGAATATTCAACCACTTTATTTTCTGTATTAAAATAGTGACTATTTTTTCCCTATTGTGAAGAACTACTGGTTGTAGTACCATTACCTAATTTAAGGGTGGAGAGACTTTTTTGTTGGTTTTGTTTAACTTCTAGAATATTTCTAAAAATAACCCCCAAACTAAAAAGAAGCCCAAACCCAAACCTACTCCCTACATTATAATTCACAAAACTTTCTATGAGTAATGATACATGGACAGATCAAATCTGAATTTTTGAAAAGATATCAATTTAATCTAACACTTTTTCTGATGAATTCAGAAAAAAACCACCATCATGGATTGTAAGAGATTTCTGAAGATTCTTCTTCATAGTGCTACTGCAACATCAAACAAATCCACCCAGAGGGAGGTGGGAAGAAAGGAGGAAAAGGAGAGAAGCTAGTGAAATCATAATCTTTGTTCATTGAGTTCCTGGTAAAGGATGATAAAGTATTAATTCTCAAAATATAGACAGAAGACATCCCCAGGGAAGGATCTAGATTATGTATGGACCAAAACATTTGCAGGAATGACCATCAGGTGATTTCTCTCATATCCACAGAGCCAGTAAAGCTGAAGCAGTCTTTCATTAGCTGTCCCATCAGATTACTGTTGATGAATATCATAACTGAAATATGTTGACTAAGAAACACGTTATATTCCTGCTTCACTGATCTTAAATGTTTAGAATGCCAGATTAAAATAATGTGATATTGTTTTTAATAATCCAAATTGATAACTGTAGTTTACCTACCATTCCAAGTAGGAAATGCTTTATAACAGAACATAATATACTGGAAATAATATACCCACTTTTTCTTCTTCAGACAGTTCTTCAAAAAGTTCTACAAACAGCTACCCGTATTTTTTAAGTAGTATTACATACATGCTAATTATAGTTTCTCCCAAGTCAAGTAAATCAGGCAACGTACACTTCCTGACCTGTCATGTCATGCACTCAACTATAAACATATCTTATATTTATTATGTTTAATTAGCAAACTGGGAACATGTATTTCATACAAAATGTTATTTATAAAGTATCTGTATACTTTGTGTATATTAATTGGACTAGGAAAGGCAGAAACATGCCAGTCAAAAGAGAACCGAATGAGGTAAAATTCCCAGAGGATGTATCACATCTCAAGTATTTGTACATTTGCCTTTTTCAACAAGTCGTTGGAAATGTTTTCTTTAAATAAACCATTTCATACTGAATTCTATTTCCTTGTTCCATAAAGTTTTTGCAAACAGCAACACTGAAAGAAACCCCAAAATATACACAGAGGGATCACTCCCTTCTTTCCTAATACTTCTGTCTTTTTGTGTCTGGTGAAAAAATCAGGGCAAGAAAATTTGTTTCTGCTTAAAAACAAAAGAAAAAAAAGATAAAAAAGGCAATACAAGCCAACAAGTTTTCTGAAGAAACAATTTTTGATTCCTGTATGAGAAATGGGCAGAGTTTAAGCTACAAAGGTGAAACTATGAAGCAGTCTCAGATAAAAATATCGACAGTGTTGAATCTTGCAGTTACCTAAAGACTTTTCTACTTCATGTTCAGTTTTCTCACACAAAAATATTTTTTATGCACAATAAGCATTTGAAATAGTTGTAGAGGAATTCTACTACTATATTAATTATTCTCTATTCTGTAATAATAAAAAATGAAGATATCAGAATAAAATATGTCATTTTACAAAGGCTTTAAAGAGACAGTAACTCAGTTTGAATTGATGCACTAAGGATATGCAAATGAACATCTACATACCATTTGTAATTCCTATGGCTCCCAAGCTGCCAAACACAAAGGCTGCTATGGTACTTCAATTGAGCAAACTACTCTATAAAAACACATCTGTTATCAGCATATTCATGAAAAAGCCTTTCCATAATATACATTAACATGTTAATATGTTCAATTTTATTTTTAATCTCTGTCAGTTTTCAAGCAATATCTTGACAAAGAGGAGGGAGGGAGGGAGGGAAGGAAGGGACTAAAACTGTGATCCGGGACAAGAGAAATCCACAACCTTGAAATTTTTTCAGTATTTCCTGGTTTAGTGTGTCTGGGTGCTTTTAGCAATTTAATGTAATCTAACGAAACTAGTCATTGCAGTTCTACTTGTGAATACAACCATCAGAGTTAAAAATTAATTATCTCAGTGAATCTGTAAGTCATAGTAGTATGTCCAGTTATTTTAAAAGCTTTATTGGTTCTTTTAAACATTGCTGTACTTAGCTCGAACTGCTCTTATTAAAGGTAACCTTACTGTTATCCATATGAAGGTGAATTTTCTAAAGTTGTACTGCTGCTGACCACAAACACTGTGGCACCAGGATAACTTGACTAGTTTTACCTGGAACCTTAGCAGGCAAGTAAAGAATAATTTTTTTCAAAAGTCATGGTCAGCCTAACAAATATATGCTTGCTATGTTTTTCGTGAATTTCCTATGAAGAAAGTGAGAGGTGATTTCTAACTTTCTGGAAAATGTATGTAGACAAAGTTACCAGTCAGCGAATAAGTAAAGTAAAGACAAGGTATTTTCATTGCACAGGCAGATGCTGCCTCAGTGTCCCAATCTTTTAAGTCCACTTTAGGTAACAGATGCAAATCCAATGTAACACAGAATATATACACAGAATTCCAGTAAATACTCTGCAGTTTTACATAATTCTTTATCCGTCCATAAAATGGAAACTAGATAAACCTAAATTAATCTAATAGGTTGCCCTGAAGTTCAGCAGATTCCAAGCAGGGGAAGGGATGCTTTGCAAATTCAAAGACTTATTACAAATAACACTGCCACACACCCTTTTAAAAACTCAAAAATCGGCAGCTGATCACTGCATTTTTACGACACAAAATGTATAAAGTGCCTCAATAACACAGTGTAAGATCAACAATTCAAACTAAATAAAAATAATGAGAAATAATGAGTCTCACTAATAACCTCTCTTAAAGCATAACTCCATTGTAAGACTACAGAATAATTCTTATTTTCAAAGTGAAGGTTGTTTTTAAAACAGACTATTGACAATAATCAAAATCATGCATCAGCCCAATAGCTATCAGCACAACTGAAGTATCACACAAACAGTCCCCTTCATACACCAACTCTAATGCTAATTTGCCTGGATTTTCCAATGTCACTTTAAACTTGTACATGACTACACATCTGAGTGCTTCTATTCCCAATATTTGCATATGTTAAAATGAAAAAAAAAAAATAATTGAGATTTTGCCACAAACACAGTTGTGACAGGTAATGACCACCAATTACTTACCTTTGCAATTGTAAATGTAATGGCATTGATCCCTCTATCTTTTCCATTGCTACAGCTCATGGGAAACTTCAACAAGAAGAGTGGAATTGCACATGTATAACATTGATAGGAATGAAAGATCAAGGGCGGTATGAAGATGAGATAATGATCAATAGTTTATGTCCAGATACTCATTTAATAGATTCTTAGAACAAATAACCATAAAAGTATGTCCTAAATAATGAAAGGTATTCTTCCCCAAACCACAAATACTTTAATTGACACTTTATGTCATAAGTTAGGTTAGTTTTCCAAGTGACAAAAAAAAAAAAGCTCCAGTATCAGGAAACTTCACCTTGGAAAATTTTGTTGTATTTGAACATCAGGTTTTTACTTTCAAAAGGTATCCTACAGCCCAAATATAGCATCAGAATGTCCTGTTCTCACCTTGCATCCAATTCTTTGTTCTTTTCATGTCTATTTGTCCTGCAAAAACATTTCTTAGTTCCAGCTGGTGTTAAGGGGACTGTATAGGTCAAAGGACATGAACCTTTTGAAGCTGAATAAAACCTTGAAATTAAATAACTGAATGAGAAAAGAATACAGTATATAGGGAGAAGAGAAAAAAAAAGTCATTCTATATATTTTCCACCCCCCCACCCTCCCCAACAATACGTATCTCACTGATTGTACTAATTGTAACCAATATAATCCCAGCAAAGGCATTCACTACTGAGCACAATTTTAAACACCTTTGGGGTTTTTTATAAATACTTTATCATCTTTTTTCTTCATATCTTATTATAGAACAACCCTCCCAAGTTTTAATTCAAGTGAGATAGGAATTTCTTTAATTGTAAACTTTTAAATAATCAACTCTGCAAATGTTAACATACCTGTGCAGTGCAGAGTACAGGGTAACCCCACAGACACCAGAGAGCTGCTCATCCGAGGCCAAAAGTTTCCTACTTCAAATCCCCTAAGTGACAAAATGCAAGCCAAACATTTTATATCCCAATTATTTATATGCATGAATTGCTAAAGGGAATAACCACTCAAACATATAAAACTACTTCAAGTGAGGGGAAAAAAAATAATCAGAATTAACGTCCACATTATCATTTTTAAAATACTTCTTTTCAAATATATAACATTTTATTATATTTATAAGTACTTCCTTAAAGTTAAATAGAAATACAGATTACCAAAATGTATGAAATAATTATTAAAATATTTTTAATAAAGTAGTATTAGTTACAAATTATACAACTCTATAGATTTGATTTAGGTGATTGTGGTGGAAAAATGTTTTGAACAAGTGAAAAATGTATGTGAAAGAGTACTCAAATGCTAGTTGAAAATAGATATTGAAAGGAACCAACTCTTTTTTTTATGTTTAAAACAAGCTTTTTAATGTATTTTATTACTTCCAATTATCCTTTTCAGAGGTTTGCTTCTGAATATAACATGATTACCCAGTCATATCACCTTGTGAAGAGATTACTCTCTAATAACACAAATGCCATGAGGAGTCCTGGCAAAATTAAAAATCAATCAACATTTAAGAAAACATGAAATTCCTGAATGTGGAACAAAAGTCTTTTTTCTCCGACTTTCTTTCAAAATTTGCTGCTTCTTCCTTCACATAGAATTTTGAGAATGAAGAATCAAATCAAACTCAAAACAGTCATATGAATAAATAATAATAAAAACAATTTTTATTTAGGGAAAGCAACATAAGTGACTGGTGTCATTGTTCAGATGATTAAAAAAATAAAAAAAGAAATCAGTGCTGTGCCTTCTTACACTAACAAACAAGACAATCTGCCCGCAACTTAAAAAAAAAAAAAAAAAAAAGCAGCCCTGAAGATGCAGAATTCAAATAGAAGCCTGAAGAAAATGAGTAAAAAGCCCAAATGCAAAGTTGAGGGGAAAAAATTCCTAGGACAGCCAGAAAGCAAGGACTGTATCCTGGGAGCAAAGCAGTGAAATGATGCATGCAAATAAAAACTAATTGCTTGAAGACCTAGAAAGGACAATATGGACAAACATATAGAAAAAAAAAATCTGAAAATCTGGCACAAGCCTAGCATAAAGCATTGGCCTTTTCAGCAAAACATTAGATTCATGTAGAAGATAGTCTTCCAATTTTAAGTCATATAGTAGTTTTTCCTTTCAGACATTTAGACTGAAAATTGTTGTAACCTGTAATCTCAGAAAAGAGAAAAGGTATGCAAAGTAAGGGCCTTCCAGAAGAAATATTCTGTCCTGGTGAAATGCAGCAAAAACATAAAGGCTACAAAATGTCTCAGGCTAAGCAGTAATAGGGATAAAAAAGAAAAATGAGCTTGAAGCTCCTTTTAAGCCAGAGATATTTTGCTTGGGTTTCTACTTCTGTTTCTCTGTTCCTCCAATGTTGCTAAATTACAGGCACTGTAGGTAAAGCAGGTTTAGCTGAAATGATGAATTAGCAGGAAAAAAGGGAGTAAAATTCCTGTAGGATACAGAGACAGGAAATGAAATTCAAAGTCTCAGAAACCTTGATTAATTTCTTTGTAAGAACTTCTGAAACATTGCTGGTACGCAATTTTTTTTAATTCATCAGTGATGGTAATTTAAAATTATTTAACTCACAGAGCAGGAGGCTTGGCTTTCTCTCAGAAGCTTTGTTTTGAATTGGGAGGAAAAAAATAGGAAAAAGTATACTCATATACAGCATGACTGCCATAGAATATACTTACATATGGTAAGCCTTCTCTCCTTCTTTTGTAACATAGTTCAATATTCTACCCCTAAAAAGTAGAACTATGTATATCCTCAGATTAGGAACAGAAACAAAGAAAAAGCCAAACCCAAACAAATCAAAACAAAACAAGACAACTGACTCTGGCCACAGCTCAGTGTTGTGGTAAACGCAGAAGACAAAGACCCTAATTAGCCAGCCCAGCCATGCATTAATAAATTAATGTTGAATATCCAAGAGGATAGCAACTTGCAGTGACTGTCTGAGTCAATGATTCAGAGGATTATCCACACAGAATAAACACCTTCAGAAATGTGAGGTATATGTTTTCTTTTTGAGCTAGGAGTTGCCTGTAAAGCGAATTATAATACGCACACACACACACACAACACCCCTTAATTTCTCATTTACCATGTGTGGAATGGAGCTTAACCTGAAATAAGAAGCTTTTTGTACATCAAAAATTCTTTGAATGTACTTCCTGCTTTTCTCTGTGAAGATTTGTACCAAGCATAAACATCTTTGATCAGTTTGGTATCGGTAGTGAAATCTATTGGTGTTTATACAGAAACTTTCTCCCATCCACTCCTTCAGTTCCAACTTCTTATCTGAGCTAAAATCCCAGATTTGAGAAAGAAACACAGGAGAAACTAACAACCAAAGCTCTGCTTATTAACTTTTTTAATCACAGGCCAGAAGCACAGGAATTTCTTCAGGGACTAGGTTCAGGACTTCTCCTTGAGGCAAAACAACATTTTTAGTGGGCTAAAGCACCATGTTTACGTACCCAAAGAAAGATAAATTAAAAGCCTGATCTAGTGTGGAGTTTGCAAATACTCACTTAATATTTATTGCCAGAAATAAAGTAAATCATAAAGCTTTAGACTTAACCACTGTGCATATAAGGGTTTCTCCAAGGATCAAAACTCAAACTGGCAGTAGTGTGGATGATCGCATAGGGACAACTACAATAAATTACCTGTAAGCACTTATAAGAAATAAGGACAGGTTATATTTTTGTTCTGTGTTCCAGTTAATACCACTTTATTCTGTAAGTAGCAGCAAAGTTTCCAAATCATGTTTTAACACCTAGAAAGTTCCACAGGTTGCATCAAATTAAAGACTCCTGAAAAATACCAGAGTGGGAGAGCTAATCTCTCTCATTAAAGATGCCTCAGCACATTAAGGAAATACTTGTAGGATTTTTTCATTTTTTTCTTTTTTATCTTATGACTGTACTGTCATTTTTAACATCATATAATCAATTCATCTTTTCCCCTTCAGCCACAGGAAATTTGTTTGACCCACAATGATGGATTGATTTACTTCAGACACTGTGTGGCTTATGAGGGTACCAACTCATATTTTATATGGGGGGAAGTTTGTTCTTCTTTAATCCCTTGTCATTCCTCAAGCTCATCTATAAAACAGTGGCCATCACACATAGACATAAAATTCAGACCAGGTCAGCAAGGCAAAACCCTTAGCCTTACCTTTTGTTCTTCCTTGTCCATTTTTGTCATCAAAACAAATTATACATGTAATACATGTACCATCAAAAATGAAAATTACGAACTTGCAACAGAACATGGAATAGAATGGAAACAAGGAAAACAAAAGTTTATGCTTGAATCTCAATATATCTGAAATCATGACAAAGAAAAAATACCAGCTACATTAGAAAATTCACTTCAATAAAGGGCAACTGGTAACACCTGCTTTAAAAATGCATTTTGTTCATTTTTCCACAGAGCAGAGGGAATACCTAGATATTTAAAAACTAGTTCATGTTTCACTCTGTGCTCACAGGTAACAGATTTTTCAGTGTTTAAAGGAGCAATCACAACATTCAGTCAGGGTAATAATGATTTAAACGATTACTCTAGTAGTATTTAATCAAGGAGTGCTGTAATTCCGCATAACTATTTCACAGTTTCAATCCACACTCTCTCCCTTTTTTTCTCAGCCTGAAGCAAAAGTGGAAGCTGATAAAAACCAATAGTTTATAATTTTACACTTTGGAAAGCATGCTTAGGTTAGAGGAAAAGGAGTTTCCCCAGGCTTTTGTATCCAATCTCAGATACGTTAGGGGTTGGAAGCAAGAAATGCTGCTCGAGTCTAGAGGTGATATCAAACAACAAAACCAACAAAAAAATCCCTGAGTTGCCAAATGTGTATTTTGGCTTTCTGATTTTATTTAGTTGTCAAGAAACTGCAAGAATCTAAAAGCAGCCCTCTGAAAGGATAACGACTCTTGACAGCAAATACTTGTCTGTCTTCAAATGGTTTTCCTATTGCTGACAGCTTTCCAATCTTCTCCAGAATTAGCTTGAATTGGTTTTCTTTCCTTACAGTTCCAGTTTTCTTCAGGCTTGTGGTTAGCTGAAAGATAGTATTGTCTACGGTAAACTACATTAATGACTACCACAGAAAAAGCTGACACTACACCCTACAGCAGAATCCCATGGTCCAGCGGTATGTGGAAATCAATTGACCTGACCCCACTGTTCAGCCCAGGAGAGGTATCAAGGAGGTGAGAAAGGTGCTTACAATGGCCGCGGGACCTTGGGGTTACGTTTTGGGACTTTCGTGGTTCAAGCATCAGCTTGCTATTTGTTCTGTGTGGCTGGGCATTGGGCCACGAGGGCTGGGAGCTCTGTGTTAGAATGACTTACCCAAAGAAAAGCTTTCAGAGGAGGTCTCATCAATTCCCAGGTCTGTTTCCTGTCTCTGCCACACTCTCACAGGCTTAGGAAACCAGGGAGATACTTGCTTCCACCCAAAGAGCAGTATACCCAAAGGGGCCATGCTTCAGGGGCACGAGCACCAGATCGGCCAGGAAACTGTAGCTAGAAAGACACTTTTCAGAATTACAGCTGATGCAGAAATTGAGCATTTATTTAGAAAGTCAGGACAATTTGTATTTGTGGCAAAATGGGAAGAAAACCCCCATAGTAAATAGGTTTATTAAAATTTGTACATAAAGGAAACTGAAAAAAAAAAAATCAGGTGACTTACTAGTGATAAAGTAGCAATGTGAAATCTTAAAAGCAGAACACAGCATGAAAGATGAACAGCTGTATCAAATGTTCAGTAACAAAAGGGTGAAACTGTAGGACCACGCTATCAAGAAAGCCTGAGAACACCCTCCGTTTTGGTGGAAATGAAACCCTTTACTGCAGCTGGGGAATCTAGTTAGTAACGTTCACAGGACACCTTAAGTCAATTCTGATCCCTGGAAATAGCAATTGAGCTTATAGATAATCTTGCTTATAATCAGCCTTCTAAAATAGTAGTGAAAAATCCAAAGCCCAAGGTAAGCATCCCCCAAAAAGGCACTTTACCCACATTGTGTTATAGACTCTCTTGTAGTATTAATAAGCATGACACATGCCCCCTGCATTTTAGAAGAAAACAGAAGAAAATATTCAGTATTCCAGAAAATGAGAGAAAAGCATCTTTTTCTACACATTTTCTAAAAATAAAAGGGTAAAACCGTTGGCAATATAATTATAATGAAAGTTTTATTACATTATACCAAAGATATCAATGTTAATTTATCCTGAGTTAAAAGGAGGTACTGTGACTAGATAAAGCTTCCTGGGTCTTTTTGGTGGTTTGTTTTTTTAATGTGGTAGAGAAGATAAGGAGTAGCTTAGAAAAAGGGAATCTTTGAAATAGCTTTTTTTTTTAAAAAAAAAAAAAGCTGTGTATTATTTTCTGTGAAAAGCAAGCACGTTAATAATCATTCAAGCTTATTTTGTAAAGGGAGTCTCTGTGATGCAGAACTCCAACTACAAATCTTACTTGGTACTGCTCAGCCTTTTATTTTGAAGCTTCTAGTTTCTTATTAAAGAAAATGTAAATTGCTCTGAAAATGTTCTCTGTGTACAGGAACAGGCAAATCTCCCAGGGAACAACCTACATCTCTCAGGCTGTGACCAATCATTTGGCTGTTGAAATTAAAAGATACTACAAAGTCTCAACTTTTTAGAAAATGACAAGCTCAACTTCAGAAATATAAATTGCCAAGCACTTGCGTTTTATTTACCATGGAGGAAAACAAATTCTTTCCTACTTTTTGCATTTTCTTCAGATCCCAAAGGATCTCCAGCACTTCTAGATACATTGTATCCAGTGCCCTGAGGGTACTTCTATTTGTATTATTATAGGTGGCTTTGAAAGCACAAAGAGAAGCTGAGCAGCTCTATCCTGGGTGAACTGTGAATGAGACCCCTGTAATACAAATGGAGGCACCCTGAGGGCACCACTGAATTTGTGTGTGCGTCCATGTATCTCTGCGTGTGCATGCTTTAAAACATAACCGGGGCAGAATTCTTTCAGATGAACTGATCTCTAAAGGTTGAAGTCTTGAAAGGACTTTTTTTTTTTTTTTTTTTTTTTGCACACACCTTGGGTTGCTTTCAGGATTATCAGGTTCTCTGATAACAGAGCTACCTTTGTTTTTTTTAATGTATTCAAGGTTTGAAAATTTTCTCTTACAGTGACTGATTGTCAAACTTGTCATAAAATGCAACCTTAAGGAAAGTGATTACATTTAAATGAATTAAAAAAATAGCTCTTCCATTAAAATTCAAAAGGGTCTCTAAAATGCTTGCACTGAAGGTAAGCATCTATATTTTATCTTAACTGTTTTGTTGTGTTTCAAGGGTAAGAACCAACATTTAAATTTGGATTGTTTGATATTACCAATAGACTTAACTCTTTCCAGCTTTAGATAGGCTGAAGAATTTTCTGCCCGCATTGGAAGTATTAAATAACACTTATTCTACCCAAACAGAAAAAAATTAAATATAAATTCCCATAGTGCTATAAAAATATTTTTTTTTGTTTGAAAGACTATTTTCATTACCAGAGTGTTTAAAAAAACACTACTGAAAAACTAGAGTAGCTTTAATATCCTTTGTAATACCACAAAATAGCAGGATAAAAAAAAATAAAGGTGGATCTGATCTTGCAAATGTCTGCACTAATAGGAGCCTGACTCCTACAAAAAATTCAATATGAATGGAACAAGTCACACTCTGTAGTATATTCAGCATTGGACCCCAGTATTCTTCCCATCTTTGATCTAGTTCATGAGCATGGACTTCCACTTTATTTCAAGCATAAGTAAATGCTTTTTATCTATCAGTAAAGACAAACAATAAATATGGTGTTTTTCTTTGCTGTCATGACCTAGACATGTTGGCTTGTAAAGGTCCAGCATGGTCTTACTGGGTAACTGGATCACAACTGTGTGTGTCTTCCTACCAAAGAATAATTTGCATGCTTTAGATATTTATGATCTTGTTTCTTTAATCAACCAAGGTGAGTTCATTTCAAATTAGCCTCTCTTTTACATATGCCCAGAGGACTCAGGAAAGCATCCTCCGTGAACAGGAATACATACATGAAGCACTTTGTGCCCTCAGGCTGCAAAAAGCTATGGAAGGCACAGCTGTTATTGATAGTAGCTAATGGTGGCATGCTGTTCATAAGGTACCTCAAATATCTAAAAACCATTTAAGAATTAAGCAGTTTTAGGACTATGCAGATATAAAACCTTCTTTCTAAATTTATTTAAATCATACAGCACAACTGTTAGTAAAAGAATCTGGATAAAAGACTTAATGCCAAATTTGGGATCAACCACCATGAATGTAACTCAATTACTTTTAAGTAAAAAACCAAGATACGCATGTGGATTCTTACAAAATAACTGTCTGCTTCTATAAGAATGCTGAAGGGTTTCTAGGACACCAGAATAATGACAACAAAAGTAGAATTCTCATCCTTTGCTTTGTGATTTTATATTAACAAATTAGTAAAGCAGCATGAGAAGTTCAGTCAATCTCTCAGATTTTAACGTTCCTTCATTCAAAATGGTACCATTTGCATTCAGTTATAATGTGCAGAGGTTAGGAACAAAATGGGCATTAATTCTCCCTTTCATTTTTCTGGTTCTTGGTTAAGTGCTACATTTTTCAATTTTCAAAGGGTTTGACACATTGATTATACATCCATTAACATGGATAGACTTCGCTGGCACAGGACAATCACTGTGCAATATTGCTCATAGTCAGCTTTGACAGACAAACAGACATGCTTGATTATTTTTTCCTCATAAGAAAGGCTTCCTAAAAGGGTTTACAAGTTTATTTGCAAGCCCTAAGGGTGTGTGTGTGGTTTATTATTTTTTTTCCCCCCAATCAATGAACAAAATAGGTCTCTATCTACAAGATTTTTCTTTTAAGGCAAAAGATCAGTGTACCTTCAGTTCCATAACAGTACAAAATAATAGTACTTCATTTCATTTAATCTGAGAGTAAAAACACTCAAAACCAACATTCAGCATATTTTCAAGCTGTTTATTTAAAACAGCCCGGAACTTTCATTCACAATATGCTTTTTAAAAATATATAGACAAAGGTTTTGTTCATTTGGGCTGAAATTCATTCTGTGCAGAATACTCATTTTTATCTCTCCTAAAATATAAACTAAGCTTCTCCCTCTTCCCTCAAGGAATGTAATTACTATCCTTCATTTCTAGTAGTTCCCATGATGTGCCTGCCTTCCAAATAGAGAATAATGCATTATCTGTGCCCCAAGGAATTTATATTAGAAGGTAAGCCATATTATTGTCTGTAAAATGAATTATTTTAAATATATAAAAAAAGATGCTAGGATGCAATTACTATGTTCAAGAGGACATACTTAGTTCTGTTTAAATTGATGTTGAAAAATGCTGCATGCTTAATGGCACAATTCAGCTAATAATATGCTACAACAGGAACTATATTTGTAAAGTCAAATGTAATTTGCATACAGATAAAATATCTATTTAATCTACTGCCCATGTTCTAAAATAGAAATTGTAGATTGATATTTGCTTCCAGTGTGACACAACTGTGGATAAAGACTTAAACCTTTCCTTGATACTCACCAATCACGTAAAAATCTATGCTGGTTTTTTTTCATGCTTCCTAAACTTCAAATATGCTAGCATTTCTTTCAAAACACCAGTGCTATCACATGTCACTGGGAAAAAAAAAAAAAAAAAAGAAAAAAAAAAGATAAACACAAACCCCAATGACCTTCCCCCCTCAAAAAAAAAAAAAAAAATCCAAAGCAAAAAAGCCCAAACCCACAACCAAATCCAAGATATGCATTCAAGGTCATTTTGAAATATTTTTAAAACCTCAAATATAACAGTTTAAGTACATAACAGCAGTAACTACATACCATTTCTCAATTATGAGACTAAAAACAGCAGAGAATTTAGTATATTAGCATAGTCTCTTATAGATCTGTGCAGTCCTTTGAATAAGATGATACAGCTTTTAATTATTCAAGCTTGCTGCTCTGTTTTGTAATATATTCATTTTACACATCTATTTAGTGGTCCTGGGTGCCCATATTTATTTGATAAAACAATATATTCTCCTATTTTCCTCCTAATCCTCTTCCTCCCCTTTTACGTAATTAGGAGGAAAGTTATAAATATGGATTGGCATCCCCACTGACCACAGATGAAGAAAACGCGCATTTAAATAGCATGATGGAAGATACAAGTAAGACATCAGGGGAAGAGAATGCAAAATACTAAAAAGTTATCTAGGACATGGTCGAAAGCTCCATCCTTCGCAGGTGTTATGAACAACTGAATTATATCAAGCAGGTATTGTATCTAGTTCTGTTCTGAGGCAGGCAGATGGACTGGGTGATTGTTGGAAGCCATTCACAGACCTAATCCTTGCCATTTTTCATGAGATAAGTTTTAGGATAGATTCTGCCTTCTTAATTACAGCAAGATATGGTTCCAAACAAGTAAAAATGACAACAAATATGTTACACATAAGACTAAATCCCGTTTTAAACACAGACTTCTATAATAACAGAATATGCATGTTTGGTAGCGGTATGAAACTTCACAGATATTATTTGAAATGTTGGGGGGGTTTTTTGTTTAGACTGCCTTATGTGTCATATCTAGAAATCCTTGATCACTCATGCAAAACCTAGACTTGAGATTCTTCATTTTCAGGAAGCATTGATGTGCTGTTTTTCTCATATACCAGAAAAATGTTAAATGAATTGACCTGTACAGGTTTCATTTGAGTAGACCTGTGACAGCTACAACTGCAGTACAGTTTCAGGCCTGACAACACATCTGTATATTTTCAGATGTTGTAGTCTAAGGAGCATCAGCATATTTTTTGTTTCCCTGCTTTCAGATTCTGATTAACCATTTACCTCCTCCTTCTACAGTTACTTTAACACATTTCAACCAGAATTAGCAGAACAGTCTTCACAATAAAATGTGCAGATTTATTCTACCACCCTGAATGTTGAATTATTTCGTATTAGAATGAACGGCAGTTAAATTGACTTCTCTTTCCTATTATGCATTAAACAATATCACATTTGTGTGGGGTTTTTATGCCTTCATATTACAAATTTATAATAGGGGTGAACTCCTTCCAGAAACTGCTGCTGGGGCTGGATGGATGGGAAACAAGATGACAGCATCAAGCATGGCAGATTCAAGAATTCAGGTCTCCTCTTACAGGAGTAAAAGTTGGGGTTTGGCCCCATATACTTAAAGTGATAAAAATTCAATTCTACCTATACTACTGGAAAGCCTTTAGCTTCCTCTGAGACAGGATAAAATAATTTCCAAAAAAAGAAGATATAACCAAGTAAAAGACAGCAAACATACTGCCTAGATAGGAAACAGGAGCAGATTGTCAAATTGTTTCCTTGGACTAGATGAAGACATTTGCCAAGCTCCAAAGCATATGTTACGTGGCACCCAACTCCTCAGATCACAGCAAAAGCTTATTTAGACTTCTATTTGACCTATTTGACCAGTGCAGGGTTTAAAAGCAGTTGAAATAAAATTGCAGTCAGCCATTTAATCTATGTTCCATTTTAATCCATCTCCCCAGTTTCAGAATCAGTGGTGCTTATGATCTGTTATCAGAACTGCAAAATCATGCAAGTAGACTGCCTCTCACTTTTCTTTATAAAAAATTAGTTAGTTGGAGAAACAGTTTTTTCAAGTCTTAAGGAAAATTTCCCAAGCCCAGACATAATCTATACATGCACGTCTATAGATAAATGTGTACATGTGCATTAGAAACTTGGTTCTTCATATTCATTTCTCTGTTGTGGTGGGCTGACCCTGGCCGGACACCAGGTGCCCACCGGAGCCGCCTGTCCCTGCCCCCCTCAGCCAGGCAGGGGGGGGACAGAGCGGAACGCTCGTGGGTCGGGGTAAGGGCAGGGAGAGCGCCCACCAGTTACCGCACGGGCAGAACGGACTCCGCTTGGGGAAATTAGTTTAATTCACTTCCAATCAGATCAGAATAGGATAATAAGAAATAAAACCAAACCTTAAATCACCTCTCCCTGCCCCCCTTCTTCCTGGGATTAACTTTCATCCCACTTTCTTCTCCCTTCACACTGCCAGCGGCGCAGGGGACAGGGATGGGGGGTCAGTCCCGCACACGCGGCCTCTGCCGCTCCTGCCCCCTCGCCCCTGCCCTGCCCCAGCCTGCGGCCCCCCCACGGGAGACAGTTCCCCGGGGCTGAGGGGCACAGCCTGCCCCGCCGGGGGCTGCACCAGGGGCTGCCGGGGGGATCTGCTCAGGGCCTGGAGCCCCTCGGCCTCCTGCACCCGCCTGGGGGCTGCGGGGCTGCTGCTCTCAGTCTCACTCTTCTCCCTGGCTGCAGTTGTGCAGTTTTCTCTTTCCCCTCCTTAAATATGTCATCCCAGAGGCACTACCACCATCATTGACGGAGCCTCTTGGAGCCGCCTGGCATCGGCTCTGCTGGACATGGGAGAAGCTTCTGGCAGCTTCTCACAGCAGCCACCCCTGTAGCCCCCTCACTACCAAAACTTTACCACGCAAACCAAATACATCAATATAAAGATTAATATATATTCCCCTCAAAAGTTTAGCAGGAGCTAATGAAGATATTTTATGGAAAGTTACAGTAAAGTCATTTGACACACTCTGAACAGGTAGCCAAGTTAAGCGAGCTATTTAAGCACAGAGATTTTAGCCTTATATCTAGGATTAATTAGTTATCTTTGAGAATTTGATAAGGAATCTTTGAATATTGTTGGACAAGAATTTCTTCCAACAGTCTTTGGACAAATAAATGTAAACAGTCTTCAAGAAGGGATTAAACCCAAGGATTCTCTGTAAGAGTGACTTTAATTAAAAAGGCTTAAGAGATGCTTTAATACAAGGAATTGAGAACCATATGACCTCTGAAGGTTGACTAAAAGTTATCACTTCTTTGAAGATGAGTGATCAATAAAAACTCAAAGGAGGAATTCTCTTTAAAGATGTTTTAGGAGTTGCTACTGGTAGAAAATAAGAAAAATAACTTCCATTGTACAAGCTTCAGGTGGCACCCAAAGCATCCTACAGAAGTGCTAAGGTGCTGCACACAGCAGTAGCTCAACACTGAACCTACACAAGTTCTTTCATCTTCTGAGGACTAAAGAACTAAATGCAGGAGCTCTCAAAAATGATACATACATTTTCTTTCTGTCATTGCTTCTTTATGGTAGCTTCATGGCTGCACAACTAACCCTTCATTACCACCCATATCAGCTCATGGGATGCATCTTTTCTTAACGAGACTAGCAAGGAAACTAGAACCTGCATGGACTCTCTGGTCCAGGATTGCTATAGTTCTGCAACATAATGATAAAGACTTGGATGCCAGTAAGTCAGAGAAGTTCTATCAAAACCAAGGTAAACCCCTGGATCCCTAAGAAATTATCTAGAAACCAAGAAGTTAAAAACCACAGGAACACCGATGATGAGTACTAATTAGTGGGCCCAAACCATCCAATTTATTCTGTTTTAGCTAAACCAAGTTTACTAGAACTGTTACAGATGCTGGTGAAAGCACCAAATGAGGGGACACACAAAGGAAGTGAGAGGGGGCAGTATGGGTTTAAATTAAGCCAATTAAACCAGAATAAAGCAAATGGCTAAAAAGCAGCTAGGAACAATGACACTTGTATTAGAGCCAATGGAAAGTTACCAGGAAAAAACTTTAGCAAACCGTAATGTTATTTGAATAGATACCTGCCAAGCACAGTAAGGGAAGCAAGAGGACAAAACCAAATACAGATACAAATTAACTACCTCAATAAGGACCACATCTTCAGTGTCAGTCATACAAAAATGCAGGAAAGCAATTTGTTATAAAAATTTCAGTGAAAATTGTGCATATATGACCTGGGAGAAACATTAGCCCAATATGTATTTAATCTTGTTATGGAAGTACTATCCTCTGCTTTCCTGGTACAGCTGGATGGGAAGGAAACCCAGCTCCAAATGAGTTGATCAGATCAACCTCAGGCAAAAATATACCTTCCTTGCTAGATATATATTCTGATTCTGTGGATCATGCAGAGGCATTTGCAAAGCAAGCACACAGTCTTGAACATGCAGACCTTTGTGAACAGTTTATAGTCATGCGGAGATCAGCTGCCACTGTTTGTCATCTGTATTTCCAAAAAGAGCCATATATGCAGTCTGTCAATGAACGGAAAATTGTTTTCAAGGAACTAGTCCCCTGCAGTTTGAAGCAAATAATTCCAAACTGTTTTGTAACAAGCTGACTTAACATTTCAATAGGCAAACTGTGTGAACTACTTGTTTCAGCAAACATAGCCTTTTTGTGTGTCCAAGCAGAGGAGAAAGAAGTCTATGCCACAGCTGCATTGTTGTTAACTCAGCGAAACTGGGGAAAATGTGGGTAAATACAGTGCATTAGAGTATCCCCAGTTTTATCTTCTAGCCAAACATGGCCCTAAAGGGACAGAAAAATCTTTTAGACCACTCTAAATCCATATTTTTTAAAAAAAGAGAGAGAATCTGGTCCACTCTTTTCTGGAAGTCCTTATCCCCGTTTTCCAAAATTTCTTTAGGAGGAGGATGGGGATGCTGGCAGGGTGGAGGCAAACTCATGTCCCTGTGCCTAGGGAACAGTAACATCCTAAGACTTAGTTTTAGGTCAGTGGCTAGAAATTTTAGGTTTTGTTAACATTTTTCAAGCATGTAATATTTCAGTTTACTTGCTCCATTGCTGCTACTGATCCTGAATGTATAGTTCACTGATTGCCAGCTCATTACAAGTCATCAATAAATTTGTAAACCACTTTGATCCTGATTTTGGTTTGAACTATTTGAACTGAGCAGTTTTCCTGACTGGATAGCAGTCTCAACCACAGAGAAGATACCATGCTGCCTGCTCTGAGGTCCTCGCTCAACTCAACCACTTTGTCCAGCTACTTAGGGCTGTTATTTTCAGGGCAGAAGTTGTATTAAGTCAGCCAAACACTTATGTAACACATATAACATTGTTAAAATTTGCATTTTACTACACAACAGAATAATCATGTCATAGACACCTTTTATGTGTTTGAACCTGCAGAGAACATCAAGTTCTCTTGACTGGACACTATTTTATAAAATATCAGATGCAGATACAACCCCCAAAATCACAATGCTACCAGTTTAACTTTCCAATTTTTTTTTCTTGCCTATAGCCTTCAAATAATATATTTAGTTTTCATTAAAAATACATTTACTTGTATCAAAAACATTTTTAAAACTAGGAAGGAAAAAGACCTCTTTCATCATTTAACATTACAGTAAAATGCAGTAGAAGAAAAAGCTTATATATTTGGTAAAGTAAGAGTTCTTTTTTACCTCTCATGCTTCATTTAAATTAGAGAATTGAAAGTTACACATATACAGCTCTATTCATGGACGAAACCTCAGTATTATAAAACTAGAAATTCTCAAAAGCAGAATTTTATGGTTGCCAGAAATGAGACCTATAAAAGCCAGAAGCAGCTCTGGATGTTTCTACCCAGTCAGGGATGACGCTGAGTCACCTTGTAAACTAGGAACTGCCTATATTATAATGGCATTTCAAGACAGACTTTTCCTAGTAAAGGATTTAAGCTTGTCCTTTTTCTCAGTTTCATACATGTTATGGATGTTATTTCTTAGAATTAGATAGTGGTCCTATAATTTCTTAGGATTTTGTTTTGTTTTTTTTTTTTACCAGCAGATAAAAATAAGAGGTAATTCCAATCAACCATAAGTAAGAACAAAATCATTATTCTTACCAGAACAGATGAAAAGTCAGCCATGTGGAGACAAATAATATCAGGTGTTTCATTTGGAGGAACTTGTCACTAATGGTGGAAGACCTGAGCTAGACTCAGCATGATATACACACTGGATAGAAAATTCCCCTTGGGAAACAAGTGGGATCACAATTTCTTCCATCTCCAGTTGTTCAGTCTTTTAGCTATTAGGTAGAATACATCTACAGCACAATTCCCAGCGCTTTTAACAGATGCATTAACTTAAACTTGTTTCTTTGATGGTTGTGATATGTCTAAAGAAAGACTGAGCTTTTCAGGCTCTTCCCCCAAAACAGAGATTTCTAAAAGTTTGTCTTTTGAACTTTGACAAAAATACTGTCATATCCACTTGCTGAAACTAGATTTTCATTTATCAAGTAAGCGTCCACCTAAACAGGATTTTTCAAACTAAATACCAACATTACAACCAATATTTAAAGTTCTTTGAATTTAGGACTTTCAGCCTGATACGTATAGGGCTGTCACAAAACAGTTCATGAGATTTCTCCTTAACTTCCTTTCGGAAAAGTTAGCAAGGTTAATTTAACACATAATCTATTCCACTGACAGAAAGGTGTGACCTTTTCTACCAACACAGCTGCACCTGAAAAGGATTGCTGCTCAAAGCCTAGACAAAAAAGTTGAACATCTGATCACCGAGATATTTAGATTTTACAAATAAAAGCTCCCACACTTCCACTAGGTATCTATTTGGACCTCAATAACTTTTGAACAACATGGAATACATTTAGTAAGTTCTTATTTAATTTAAGGCTTTTAATACAAAGATTTTCTTTAAAAATAAAATAAATTAAAAAGATAAAAGCTTTCTTCTCCCACTCTCAAAAATTTATATAAGAATATTGAAGAGGAGGAAAAGGCAAATAGGTGGTGGGGTCGGGTGGGGTGGAGACAGAAGGATCTGGAAGTAGAAACTCTCTATAGAGGTCATCTTCACTCCTGTCTGGGGAAAACTTATTTGGCCCAAGCAGCACTGTAGAGATTTATTGGTTTTTTTCTCTTGGAAAGCTAACATTTCAGGAGAATTGCATTCTGGATTGGACTAACAGAGAACAGGCTGTGAAGAGAAAATTATTAATTGAAAAGGTTATTCCTAGCTGGACTGAGAATACATACACAACATCTCTGCCAGCTTTTTTTCTGCAGCAAAGGACAAGGTTCAACTATATAGTGACTTCTAAAACTGAGGAAAGAAATTTTAGTCCCCACACTAAATACTGGGAGTTGGGGAGAAGATTTAAACATGTTTCTTACATACCCTGAACAGCACAAATGTTCACACAGAACTACCAGGTTTAGATTGAAAACAAAGGAAAAATCTGGGCCGGGGTGGGGGTGGGCGGATGGGACACAGGGGACACCAAACCACAAAATCATCAGTGCGCGTACTTTCTATTTCAGCAGCAGCTTCTGGAATAATCCTTTACCTCTAATTACATGATTTTTCCAGTGATATCTCTTTCTGTTTATTGATCCAGCTCTGGTCACCCTTAATACACTGCCTCTCTTCTAGAGGTGGTTCTAAGGCACCACCATCTAATTCAGAAGGAATGATTTTGGGTCTATTTTAATGACATAAAATAAAAATTAAAATTAGAAGGAAGAGAGGAGGAGAGTCCTCAGCTTTTTTTACTCTCCTCTGCTTACGGCAAGCCACAAAATTTTCTTAAACTGCAGAAATTGGAGCAGCCCAGGTCAGAAGACTGTGTAGTCCAACCCCCAAGTCATCTCCAGTCAGAAAGCCTTGATGAGATTATCTAGCACCCTGACCAGCTGTGTCTTGAAAACTTCCAGTGAAGGGGACTCTATCACATCCCTGGGGAGACTGAAGAGCATGAAAGCCTTCATCCTCTTCACTTGCATTACCCAGGGGAATACAATAGAGATTGTAGTTATAATTATATTCGTACTCAGGATACATTAAATATACTACTGCTGTCCATAGAGGCAAATAGTAACAATAGTATTCATCACACCCTGGATAAAGTCATAAATTAGGCAAAATGAATTGTACAAAGAAGTCATTGTGTTTCTTGTTCTAATTTATCAATAAATGTAGACAAACAGCTCCTTTTCCTCTAGAGATGACTATACAGAGAGGTTATAATGTGTATAATATTAAGGTAATCAGATCAGCTGACTGCAAATAACCAGCAGTCATCCAGAAAATTAACATCTGTCTATTACTTCTAAAAGTAAAATTGGGTCTAATATTTTCTAACTATGTGAACATAGATGATTTGCTTCACCTGTTTTTATCAGTCTTCTCCACTAAGAAAACTAAGAAAAAGATAATTTACTTCCTCTGTGAAGAACCAGAATACCTGAACAGGTTTGTTGCCCCTTAACTGATAAGTAGTTTTAGTGATTTTAACATATTTGGTGTTCTTTTCTAGAACAGGGACATGTTAATATAGGTTTCTTAACGGTAAAATGTAAAAAAAAAACCCCAAAGAACTAAAACCCCAAACAAAGTAAAAACATTCAATGTCTGAAATAAAACATATGATAAGAAGAATCCAAGATCTGAAATTTCATTTATACTTTTTTGGAGATACTTGCTGGCAGCAAGGTGCATGTCCTTCAACCAACAACAGAGTATCACTATGTCTTTAAGGGAAACCCATACTTCCATCAAAAAATGTCTATGACCTTAAGAACCAAACCATGAAACAAACAAACAAACAAATCCCAAACCAACCAAACACAACACCAAACAACCAACCAGAAATACTTCAAGAGTATCTTTGTCCGATTGCCTTACTTGCTTTTTTTTGGGAGAATCAAGATTTCTGTCATCCTTTCCACAGGCAAATAGGAACTTTCTCAATAGGACCATTTATGGTCTACTACGTATAATTACTGAACTGTATTTATATGGGTTGAGTATTTTTTCAAATGAGAAAAAACATTTATTTCCATTTTCAGAGGAGAAAAAAATAATTAAGCTATATCCACAAGAAATCTTATTTGTTATGCCATCCCTGAAAGCTTGAAAAAATAATAATATGCTTTTTACTGTAAAATGAATTGTTAGAGATAATAACGAATTTCTACTTGAACTTCTATATTCTTTTCATTAGGTAAAAAGGAAAGAAAGCAGCAAAGCACCATTCAGTAAGATTACAGCATAACGTCTGCCAGAGAAATGAACTCCAGTAAGCAATTGTCTTCAAGATGGTGAGATCCCAGCTGTTCACCCGTTTGGATCAAACCGATGAGCACGTAGAAAATCATGCGACTGAGCTGCCAAACCTTTCCTGCTGCTCCAAGCACAGAGCCAACAGAGCTGCTGAAACCATAAGGTGATGCTCAAAATGAGCTTGTTCACAATGTGCTTCTCTCTTCTTCTTGGTGCATGTGATAAAACATGCATTTCAGCACTGAGAGACTTTTGAGACACACAGAAACAGAGGTAAAGAAAAACTAATTAAGCTCACTGTATGTTTGCAAGCATTGCTAGTCATTCTAAACTGCAAAATACCTTGCTCACCAGCCACAGTTCAAAGAACCCTAGAGGGCTACCAGTATTGCCCGGATGGAAGAAAGGCAGGAAGAATGGAAGTCTGACCAGCTTCATTCCCTAGTCACAGTGGAGAGTCTGGATGCAAGGAGGAAGAAGATGAAGGGAAACATTGAATTAAGTTTCACAGTAGAAGGACTGTTAGAACAAACTGTTAAAAAGAACAGTTTGTTTAGTGCTGTTAGCACTAGTAACATGGACAGACATAATCTTTTGTAATCTTCATGTGATCTTCTCTAATTTTCTCCCCTTTAATAATACTTAAAAGAGTTACTTTAACATCTTGTAATTTCTGGATTCTTGATTGAATGTATTTCCCTCAGCAGAAAAAAGCTATCACTTTACTAGACTGTAGGCATCATCCTTTCATTATTTTCTAACCTTTGAACTCTTGCCTTTATGTAAATTTCAGAGGTCACCTCTGCAGCTGGTTAGAATAATAATGAGTGAAGAAAACCACCTCCAGACAATAGCTGAAACTCATAAGTTAACTCAGACAAAGCTTTATGTCTTTTGTCCTTATTTATAACAGTTCCTTTGTTCTAAATCTTTTTTTGTGCTTCTGTTTTTCTAACACAGGGAAAGTTTAAAAACACTGATTAATGAGGTGGTATAACTTTTTTTTTTTTTTAACATGCTTGAATGATAGGTGCATTCTGCTTACGTGCAAGAGAAAACTGACAATTATTCTACCCCGCTCACAAAGGAGACAAACAGAATCACTTAGAGCTTTGCCACAAAGGGGTAGAGAATCCAGGCCATTCTAAAGGAATTTCCCATTTCACAAGAACGTATTCCCTAGTGCTCTACACTTGTTAAGTACAGCAACTTTGTAACAGTTATATATATATATGTGTAAGTACATGTAGGTACCAAAGCTATCCTTACAATAAGAGTGGGACTGGGCAAAGGAGACAAAAGAACACACCATAAATCCATATAAAGTAATGTTTTAGAAATAAAAGGGAAAATAGCGGGTTTTAAGACGGTTAGCCAACTTTCACTTGGAAATTGGCTGGGCATCAGTTTAGCCATTGGAATGTGGTAAGTGGCTGCTTTCACATCACTTGTAAAAGTTGTTCTCTCTTCCACTTAACCTTCACTTATTAAAGCAGGGGGTTTAGTTTTTTGGTTTTTTTTTTTTGTGTGTGTGCGCGCGTGTGTTTTATTGTTTTGACTCAAAGGTTTTCTTGGCTTTATTTTTTCCTTCTTCTTTCCCTGTCTCACTGAGGGTGGGGGAGAGTAAGTAAGCAGCTGTGTGGTGCTAGAGCTAGCCATCAGAGTTAACCCACAAAAATATTTAGTAAACAGCATTTTCATTACCTTAGAAAAACCTAGTCTCACTTTGGTGACAGGCTTTTGGTGGCAAGTGATTGATAGTGTTATAATTCTTTATATGTACAGAAATATATATAATTTAAAATTAAATATTAAATATTTACCAAAAATAAACTAATTTTAACATAGAAAAGTTATTTGTTATATCCCAGAATAAAATGTGCCATTAATAGAATTTTTTACTGCGTAACATGTCCAATTTGCTGACATAACACACTTCTTTCCTCTGTTTAGTTTTACTTTTGAAATGTATCTCTACTCTGACAATGGAGAAACATGAAGATTCTTACCTAGTTATCTTGGATAAAACTATATATTATTGCAATATAATGTCTAGAAAAAATATTTAAAGTTCATAAATTGACACAGATTAACCCTCAACTCCCTGATACTTTTTGTTCCATTTATTGTAACAAAAAAAACCACATTACTGGAAACAGTATTATCAGTTTTCCTAGTTTCAGCTGCAACGGAGTTTATTTTGTTCCCAGTAGCTGGTACAGTGATGCGTTTTGGGTTTAGAATAAGAATAATGTTGATAACACACTGATGTTTTAGTTGTTGTGAAGCAGTGCTTACACTAAGTCAAGGACTTCTCAGTTTCTCATACTGCTCTGTCAGCAAGGAGATGGGGGGTACACATGAAGCTGGGAGGGGACAGAGTTGGGACAGCTGACCTCCAGTGACCCCATACAATGTCGTGCTCAGCATATGAACTGGGGGAAAGCTGGCCAGGAGACTGCTGCTAGGTAACAAGCTGGGCATCGGTCAGTGGGTGACAAGTCATTGTTCTTCATTTCAGTAACTTGCTTTACTTGGGTTTTATTTCTCCCTCTTTGTTATTTTCTTTGTCATTACAGTTTTTATTATCATTTCAATTATTAAACTGTTCTTATCTCAACCCATGTTTTCTTACTTTTACCCTTCCAATCCTCTCCCCCATCCCACCAGGACAGGGTGAGGAAGTGGCTTTGTAGAGCTCAGTTGCCAGCTGGAGTTAAAACATGACATCAGTGAAAAACAGCTGTAAATTTCTCTAAAGTAATTTAAAGCCAGGATGGATACATGTACAGAGATGACATCCTGCTCAAATTGCAAAATGAGTAGCTGCTAATTAATGGAAAGTAGTGACAAATAGAGACACTTCAAAGAAAAAAAGTTACTGTTCCAAAACAGAGAAAACTTACATTGACTTAACTGAAGGTTTTACTTCACTGAGGATTGCAGCATTGGTTTCTACAAACATTACTGAGAGACTATTTTGAGATGCAGTAGTGGGGAAAGTTTGAAAACTGGTTAGAGCAAATCTGTTTTCATTAGTGAAACTACACTACTGGTACTGAGATTACATGACTACATTTTCAGTAACTGAAATTAAAAGCCCTTTAAGGTTTCAGAGTTTTGATTTTTTGTTCGTTTTAATCTAAGCAGTCCCATACCTCCCCTCAATTTTGTGCTAAAAAGTAGTATAGAAATAGGGGTTGTTTTGCTATCTATTTTTCCAGCACCAATGCAAATTTTCCACATGTTCTGAAAATTAAAGCACAAGAAATTTTATCTAACTCCAAAGTAAATAACAGAGTTAAGCATTCTTTTCCAATATGAGTACTGGTATAGAAGAACAACATCGAAACACAAGAGATGACAGAAATGTGTAATTAAGACTACAAGATTCAAACATGTTATCTTAATGCACAGTAGCCAAAATATAAGAAAGCTTACTAAGAAAACTTTTTAGCCTAACATGCAGAATAAGATTCAGCACACTGGAAAAAAGTAGTTAATTGAAACACTTGGTAGTTGTGACTGTTGCATTCATTCTGTGAATATTTAATCATTTCCCCTCAAGTCAAATTTCTGCTTCTTTTCCACAAAATAAATACTTCCCAAGTGTCCTTTAAGGAGATTTCTTATCACCTTCCATTGGCATAATGTTTTTCCTCTTTCAGTATCCTGTGTATCCTAGGCTGCAACACAATTAATTCTTTTCTATAATGGAATGCCTCACCATCAGATTTAATTCACCTGAAAGGAAACTGTCATTGCACTAAGATCATAATCCTATTTGACTTACGATGCATTTCAATTGGTGTTTTATTTGCATAGATGGGAAATCTCTTTTTAGGAACAAAGTCTTCCTCTCTCTCCTTCCTGTATGTCAGCTGCTATTCAGTAATTTATATGCACACCATGGTTGCAGATTTTTTGCAAAGCAACATCCTGCAGTTACATGAAAAACACCATTACCACAATATTAAGGAGAATAACAACTTTAACACAAGGACTGAACCTGTTTTTCTCACTGCTGTGAAGGGAAAGTAAATTTCAGTTATACACTTTTTCTGTTTACTATGTCCCTGTTGCGGTTTAACCCAAGCCAGCAACTAAACCCCACACAGCCACTTGCTTACTCTCTGCTGGTGGGATGGGGGAGAGAACTGGAAGAGTAGAAGTGAGAAAACTTATGGGTTGAAATAAAGATAGTTCAACAGGCAAAGCAAAAGCAGTGCACACAAGCAAAGCAAAACAAAGAATTCAGCCACCACTTCCCACTGGCAGGCAGGTGTGCAGCCATCTCCAGGAAAGCAGGGCTCCATCATGTAATGGTTACTTGACAAGACAAAGGACATAACTCCAAACATCCTCCCCTTCCTTCTTCGTTCTCCAGCTTTATATGCTGAGCATGATGCCATATGGTATGGGATATCCCTTGGGTCAGCGGGGGCCAGCTGTCCCAGCTGTGTCCCCTCCCAGCCCCTGGTGCCCCCCAGCCCACTCGCTGGTGGGGTGGGCTGCGGAGCAGAGAAGCCCTTGGCTCTGGGTAAGCGCTGCTCAGCAGTAACGAGAACACCCCCCTGCTCCCAGCGCTGTTCCGGCACAAATCCAGAACACAGCCCCACACTAGCTACTGTGAAGAAAACTAACTGTACCCCAGCCAAAACCAGCACAGCCCCAACTGAAAGAACAGTTTTGGGTTTGGTGGTTTTTTTTGTTGGGTTTTTTTTTTTTTTTTTGCATTTACTAATATATATTCTCATCCAGTTGCTTGAGGGACATCTTATTTAGACTTAACAAGTTATGTCACATCAGATGATTCAGATATTTAACTTGCTCTCTTTTTGTCCTTTCCTTCTAATTTTAATGTCAACAGTATGCTGAACTCCGCTGTCCTTACATCACAGAACATGAAAGACAGAGAACCTAATCCTGTCCAGGAACCCTGTAAAATAGAGAAATACAAGGGAACAGTGGCAATTCTGCTTGAAGCCAGACTCAAGCAAAATTTCCTAGTTGACCTCTTATTTCAATTTTTCATCATTGCTGCACAATTTTGACAAAAGTAACTTATCAGACTACATAAAAGTGCTCTACAGAGGACAGTCTGAGAATCACCACCCTAGATTACTGGCAAATGACAAATCCATGCAATTTGAGAATTCCATTTCCTTAGAGAACTTCTGGTTTTCTCTTCATTTTTTAATTTGTGTTTTTACCCCTAAACTGCTTCTCTTAATATATAGTTCAGTGTATTCTTACTTTCAGTTCTATGGATCACTATTCCCTTCCCAAATAGAACCTGTACATAGCAAGAAACACAACATAAATTGTTTATATCTGTGAAAATTTTATTTATATGTGGCAGAACTGAAATCAAGAACTGACAGTTTTCTTATCTATGTGCTTTTTATCGAAGTTTGAAGAAGACTTAACTGCAACATTAGTACTTAGGAGGACTGTGTAAGTAGTGACAGACAAAGGAAAACAGAGGACAACCTTTTAAATAATAAAGAAGCATTTGGAATATGTTGACATGAAAGTGAAATAAGAGGAAAAAATTAAGTAAAATAGCCAAATCAAACCCATGTCAATTCATTTGGAAATATCAGTGTAGAAATTTCTCAGGTTCCCTAGGTCCTACCAAGAAAGAAAAGAAACTGAACTCTGGAAACATGCTCCTCCACTATGTAATTTGGTTATGTCCTTGACCGGGTCTCTAGGATGCAGTCCTATCCAATGTAGTGAGGTTTTCTCCTGGCCCCTAAAAAGTTTCCTTTCTATGAAATTTTCATATGGGTGAGAGGAAAACAGAGAATGAAGTGGGATCTTAATTTCCCTCCTAAAAAAAAACCCCAAACAAACAAACCAGAGAACATTGATTAGTCACACAGTTGGGAACATGCCTTTCTGAATCCCGTAATTTAGAGATACAGTGATGGAAATGAAGGAAGCAGTTTTGCTTCTATCAGACAATTCAAGAAAGGTCAATGCTCAGATCTCTCCAGAACTGCTGACGCTAGATAAATAAATAATCCTGAAACTCAAAGCTAGTTATATTTCTCTTTGGATTTGTGTTTGTTTTATTTAGAGGTCCAAATAGGGGCTATTTGCTTCTTACATTTTGGAAATTTGAAAGAAAAAGACATAAAATAATCACCAATAATAAATAATCAATTTGTCTTTATGCTGCTACTTCTCTGAGGATCTCTTCTCAAGATCTATTTTCTTCATAATAGTTAAGGTGAACTAGCTGCCTAATAATAGAGACTGGACTACTAATGGATAACTTGGAACCAATTGTCTACATCACAAAGTCATGAAGTTACATCTTTTCATTGTTATTCTTGTTCTCCTTCCCTGATCTATTTTATTTATTTTATACCCTATATGTTTTTAGACAAGACCACAACATAATCCTGTTTCAGAACCTTTTGGTTAGCAACAGAATCCAAGCCTGATTTAAAACTGAGACTATACAAACCAAAATTACACTGATCACCTCAAAGTTAAAAGCAATATTCCTTCATCTTCAAGTCTATCGTCCTAATGTTACTTCTTAATCGAAGGCATGATAGTTAAGATAATATGATAGTTAAGAATGCAGGAAATGGCTATTTTAAAAATAAAAGACACAAAAAATGCTCCCTGGAACAATGAAAAGTGCAAGATGAAAGTATAAGAGCAGATAATCACAGAATAGAAAGCACAGCTAACATGATGCATAACATTGGCTTACAAGGAAAATATTTAGATGTTTTGGTCAGAGTGAAAAGTGTCCACATTAGTGTCAAAGCTCCTTTAATTGTATTCCAAAACAGTTTGGGGGGTTTAGGGGAAAGAAAAAAAAAAAAAAAAAAAAAAGGCATCTTTAAGAAGGGAATGCTTGAACTCTCTATTGAGCTTTGGTTTTCTCTTTTAGCATACTCAACAGCCATGATACTCTGAACTGATTGTCTGGCTGGGAATAGATAAAACAGAGTACCTAAAGCAGACTAGCAGTTCAGCATGATACTAGTTAAAGTGTTGACTAACCTCTTGCTTTGCATTTTAATAGGTTAAAATTAAAAACTTAACTAGTTTCAGATGTCTTCGTCAGTATAAAATTTGGTAATAACAGGAATCTAAATCATATATAAATATGTAAACTTTATTTCCTCCTTTTGATTGGTACCGATTAAAAATGACAAGTTCATAGCTTTAGTTGGAAGACAATTTTCTGCAACATCTAGAAAAAAGTGTCTTCATGTTTTAAAAAAGTTAGACCTTTCAGGAAGTAATTTTACTAAAAATATCACCCTCGGGCTCTTTGTAGGACAGTACATCCATTAATAATGCTTTGTTATTGCATATGATATGATTTACGCTTAACTCTAATGACTTAGAATCTTTTTTTTTTTTGGCAGCATGAGCAAATTAGCTCTGTTTTTCTGGCACAATTAGTTGCAAGTCCTTCATTTTTATTCTCCTGAAAACTGAAGGACAAATCAGTGATAACAGAATCACTAGGTAGCACTTGGGTAGTCAGCTAAGATTGTTGTCTAGGAGCAATTTATCATGTAAATGGTGTCCGCTTTGTTTTATGGAAATCTGAAAACAGCTTTCTGCATGATTGAAGCCTTTGTCAATGAAAACCCCTTCAAAATGTGACAAATGTTTCTTATCTCTGGGAGATGCTGAAAGGACTTAAGTGATAAAAACTATATACACACTTACTATTTTTATCCAGGTCATACACATATAGCATTCTGAGAGTTGAGCAGCCCTGCCAGAAATATAAGATTTTCTCTATATTGAATCAATTCTATTTCAGGGGGAAATCAATTTCATTCCAGAGGATTCAAAAAAAGATTCTTTGTATTACCCATGCTATGTATAAATATTAATTACCACCATCATAAATAAACAAAACACAGTATGATTTCCCAGAGAAAAAAAAAATAGATGAAGTGTATTACAGATGACTTCCAAGCCTTTTTGAACGTGAACTGTATGCTTATTAATTGTCACATTTGTCACACACCTATGTGTGTCAAAAGCCACATGCAGGGTCTCATTATCTCACAGACCTCCTCCTTCCCACTCTGCCAATCTTCAGTCATTTTCCATTGCATGTCATGGCTACATTTCAGCTCCCACAGGTGAATTAGTATATATATTCCACTGAGAATAAATGACATCAGGATGGGACTTTACATCCCTTATAACACAGACTTACACTTTGGTTTTTTAAATGAAATTTTAGAAGTCTGCTTCAGAGCCCCTTCAAATACATTTTGCTGATTGCTCATTTAAGGAAATGCTTTTTATCCCAGATGGTTTAAGAATAAGTTACCCATAAACTGAGTATGAGAGTAATATGAAAAATTTTCTAGGAACAGTGTCATCCAATAAAAACCTAAATTCAGCAAGCGATGCTCTGGAATTAACAGAAATTCCCCACCATCTACAATACACAAGATGCAAAGCATTTATTTTAAACACAGACCGCAATATTATAAAACATGAGCAAGTTCCACCAGCAAATAAAATGTCTTAACCATCTCAGTCATGTTGCATTTGCTTGAGGAATCAAAGATTCACAGAGACCTAGTTCTTATTTTGCATGTATTTGCTCAACCTATGCAAAAGCATTAGTATTATCCAACGGATGACAGAACATAAATCTCAAAGTAAGTCTTATTTTGGCCTTTTTTACTCCGCTTTCCTAAATTTCTTCTATCTCTCAATTTCCTAAGAAGATTTTGGCATTCAAGGAGGTGTTTGTTGTTTTTTCCAGAATGTATGCTGTGCATACACAGAGATATAAATACCTTCTCCCCACAGAGAAGGGGACAAGATTCACATTATTGTTTTTAACAGATGAAACTACATATTCTTCATGTCCTAACAGACAGAAGCAGCCAGAGTTTTGTGTTTGTCATTGTCTACTTCCCTGATCTACTCCCTTGAAACAATGCAATTTCTCTCCAAAAGCCTTTTTTTTTTGTGGGGGTGGGAGTGAGGGCACATGCATGACTGAGAATCTTCTTTGGCACCAAAACCCAAGAATTGTTATAGCAGCAAGGAAAATATCCATTATGTCCCTGTTTTTTCATCCAAGATCTCAGAAAAGAGCTATCATACACAGCCATAGGCATTAGCAGCATAAACCCTAACCTCACAGCCAGATCTCCAGGCAGCCCCGAGTTATCCATGTCAATGGCACAAAAGAGATGCTGGTTCTCCCCTCCACTGCCTCCCCCCCAAAAAAAAGAAGTCAGAGTGAGTTCAGCTGTTCCTACCTACCCATTTCTAAAAAACTTGAGATGAAACTTATCCCAAGCCCCAGCAAACTCTTAGAAACAATGACATACAATATTCTGATAATATCTTACGATTATTGACCTTTCTGAACTTGCAGTAGGGGAACAACCATGAACTATTTGCACAGAAAAACCACCTGCAGTTTCTTCATCAGCAGTACACAAAAGGCCAGTAAGCCAGACTGCTTTCACCTGGAAGACCTTGGAGACAATTGTTCAGGTACTGAGATTTGTATTTAGCAAGAAGCAGAGCACAGAGGAAGCAAGTGAAACAGAGAAGAGTAAGAGAAGGAAAAAAAAAGTTCAAACTACTACTACTTTAATAGTCATTGCAAAATTCTTCCTTTAGCACTGGTAGAATCCAGAGTACATCAGAAATCTGTGCTATCTCACCAGATAAAAATATATTCTTGGGTGGGGAAGATTTCTGTGTTGTAATAACATTCTCTTGAAAAAACCCACATGTGCTCTGCCTGGTACAGCTCTATCTGGCTAACAAGAAACCAGCTGTTTCACTTTTGATTTTTAGTACCCTGAAACTCCTAGCCAGTCTTAGCAGCAGTGCTCATCATCTCCCCTGGTTTGCAGCCACATCATCCATTCCACACAGCCTCTCTGTTAACATTGGTTAATCTGAAATCTACCTAACAGGCAGACATATTCGTTTACTGACACTCGAGTGAGATGACCAAGCAAAATCACGTTTCCTTACATATTTACGAGTATTGGTTACAGGTATCCTGGAATCCATCCTTATGCACCATCTTTGTGTTTTGTACATGGCATGAGACAAAACACAAGTGAAACAAACAACACCGAGATGTTAGTTATTCCTAAGTGGGCATCTGCTTTCCTTTACTTCTGAGTTCTGTCATCACCTGATACAGGTAGCAGATTTGAATCATGTGAAATCACGTAATTTTAAGCCCTACAACCTTTACCACTTAATCATTTTCCTTCAAACCATTTTCTAACCTCAAGCCATTTTTTATTTGGTTGTGGAACACCCAAATTTTGTACAAGAGTCGTTTTTGTTGCCTTTTTTTCTCTCTATAAACACTATCTCAGTGTTAGACTTAATTTTAAAATTCATTTTTTTCCCTTGGCTTCCAATATATTCAATTTTGATAAAACCTAATGAGCTCAAAGGCAGGCAGATTAAAGTGTGCATTTCTGACATAAGCAATCTTCTTTAATAGAAAGCACTTTTATTACTAACTTTGCATTCACTTTCTGTGCAAGCAAAAAAGGTAATTTTAATTTCAATGGATATGGATTTTAATGGCACTCTAAAGCTTTACCAAATCTCCATCAGTCAGATAAATTTGGTCAAAAGGTTCATAGCAATGAAGTCCAAGCAGAGTGCGAAAATTTGCCTGGATAACATACCAGTCAGTATATTTTTGTATTTTAACATTTCAGCAGAGATTTGATTTCTCCCCTCAGGTTAGTATAACTAAAGAGTCTGGGTGATGGGTTAGGAGTTATCAGGGACAGGGTTTCTGGCTCAATTTGAAAATAATGGTGGACAAAGACTGCTCAGGTAATTGTGTGTTTATGCCTGCAGTTGTATTCTGTTCAACTTTCATCAGTCTGATAGTATCTCCAGATAAACCCTCTTAGTAAACCATTTTCATAATTTGGAACCCATCTGCACTAAGAAGAGACTGGTAGCCAATTGAAATATTTTTCATTAACTTGAATGCTCTTTTTCTGGTAAAATTTCAAGGTATGAGAGAGGGGAAGACACTTTATAAAAATTCAGTTATAAAATATTCCTTAATAATGCAAAAGAATAGACTTCACACATGCCATCAGGTAGCTGTCAGGAGACTAAAGGTTTAATTAGCTCTGATTTTCTTTGAAATTAAAAAGTTGTTGTTCTTTGGTTCAGGAACACAATATGTTCTTTGATCAAAAACATGAACCATATTTTTTCAGTTTTTATTATTCTCCCACCTAGCTTTATCCCAAACATTGCTTAACTGATGGAAGCTCCAGGGAAAAAGGTGAAGATTTATAGATATGTATATATAGCTGAAATATTTCTGTATCAAACACTACAGCAACACTGCTTATTTGAAATGCTCTGTTATTCTTTACATAAGCAGATAAGCTAACAGAAGTTGCCTGAAGCAAATTTTAAATGAACATTAAATACTTCCACACTTTTAAGCAGTAAAAGCAAAGCTTGGAAAGTCTGATTTATTTAAAAGAAAAAGACAAATGGGTGTTTCTATTGTCTCTTGCTTACGTATTTCAACTAAACTAATAATAATAAAAACAGTTCAGAGACCTGAAGACTGTTTAAAATTTTATCTTTCCTTTCTTTAAAGTAAAAATGCTAGCCCCTGCCCCCTCCAAGCATGAAAGTCCCAAGCAAACACACAGCCTCCCCCAAGCCCTAATATATTCCACTATTACTAAAAGGGGAAATAAGATTAAAAAAAAGCCTGTTTCCCCTAATATTTTTTTTTTTAAAGTGTGGTGGTTGAGGCAGGAAGATAAAACTTATGAACTAAGAAAGAAAATACTATTATTTCATAACAGTATAGAGATTCCACTTGACAAATTTTGTTGGGTTGAAAATGCACAAGAGGAGAACGAGTTCAAATCATTCCAGTGGAAGCTGATGTTTACATACCCCATACACTAGGAGAAACAAACCAACATGAAAATCCCTGCTTTTAGAGTTTCCTACATTTAAAATACATTAGAAACTTTTTAATACTTCATTTCAAAAACCAGGGATCATAAAGTGATGCTTGTTTGAGCACAAAGGAAGATATAATCAGCTCAGTGACTCAGATTTTAAAATCAGACGATAACAACATTATGATCTAGTCTAACCTCTGTTGTAATGTTGATAAGAATTCAGCCCATAATTCCTTCATCATATACATGACTTGTGTTTTCTTTACTATGAAGCATCTCTGTCTTTAGGGCATAGATCCCAGAAAAGACACACAAACATAAGTGTATTGCAGGCTTAAAATCCAATATCTGGTTTCTTTCAAGGTATATAGTAGTACTGGAAATTTAGGGATGACCGCTTTTCCACTACATAAAATAGCAATTTTTACTCATGAATAGAAACCTAGTGTGGTACGCTCTCAGTTTTGAGTAACTATAAAGTTTACTGTTCAGTGATTATTTTTTTTTATGAATCTTCAGAGAAAGTTTTGAATTACACTAGTAAAAATAAGATTAAATCTGCAGTATATTTCTTCCTTTCTTTAAAAATTCTGATGGCTGTAAGACATTTTAACTGCCTAGCGTAAACTTTAAGGAAATACAGTTTGGGGCTAAAGGAAAAGTATCATGAGTACATAGAGAGTTAATATCCTATTTATATAAAAAGTTATTCACATTTGTATATAATATTATTTTCTCCCATATTTCTAAAAGATGCCAAGATCAGGACACCGAGATGGTTGAGAATCTTAAAAACATGTTGAAAAGACAGCTGCAGAGCTTGCTGAAATTACAGAGAAATCAAAGAAAATGAGGGTTGGAAATTGATGTAGATCATGTTAGAGAGCGGTAAAAAGGTGCCAAAATTCAACTCTTGATATTCTAAGCCACAGGCCACTGCCCTACTCATTGAACCTGCTTAAATTTAAAACAATTAGTCTTTCCTAATTTCAAAGGATCTTTTAGCTGCTTAAAACACACAAATATGGAGCACTGAACGGCCTTAAACTGCTCTGAACACATTAAAATTAAAATATTAGGCTTTAGTCTTACTTCTATGACAATTAATGCTGTGCAGCTTTAGAATTTCATCACAGTATATTAATCAAGCCGTAAAAATACAAATTAGCTCTTTAGTATAGAAAAACACTTTCTAAAATGATTTTAATAGTAATAAATTTCCTGCTATGGTGTTTTAATTACATCTCTTAAATTACGTGAATCTGTCTTCTTCAACCTTCATGCTTGTGTTTATTTCTATTTAGTTCTTAAATAAAAGCCCTGCATACATAGAAATGGCACACATGGATTAACACTCCTCTTCATAGTACATGCACTGTCCTATCAGGAAGTCAGGACAGTGCTTTATATTTATTGTGATGAATAGGACAACATATTTATCATTATAAAGGTCATAGTTTTTGCCAAGCAATCTTTATCCCTCAGCCTGA
Source organism: Falco naumanni (assembly GCF_017639655.2). NCBI lineage: Eukaryota > Metazoa > Chordata > Aves > Falconiformes > Falconidae > Falco > Falco naumanni. The sequence goes on from NC_054054.1 coordinate 10,634,080, forward strand.
TAGATTGGCCAGTGAAGACTATAACTTCAGACAGCATTGCACTTTCCAAATGATGCTCAATACTGAGATAATAGTGATATGTGAGCAGAGCACAGGCAGGTCTGCGAGGCAGCAGCAGGGTGGGTGAAAGGTAGCCCAGGAAAAAAATCCAAGCAGGCTGTGGAAACAGCAGAAGATGTAAAGAAAAGGTGGGAGTATTGGAAGAGGTGCAAAAGGTAGAGAGATGACAGCCAACATTAGTAAATAAGGCTGGCAAGATGCACAGAATAAGACAGAGGTTTCCAAACAAAACCCCCAACACACTGCAGGTGCCATTGAAAGTGCAGAATTAGGAGCTACAGCCGAGGGAAATGCCAACTGTGACTAGTGCCCTCATAGTAAACATTCAGAAAGGTTTGATTTGTGTGATTCTTGGAGAAAAAGACATTTATCTAGATCCTGGGGAAAAATGATCAGAAGAGGTCTGCAATGACAGCTCTGTCACAGACTTATCCTTAACCTCTATGTTTTACTCAAATATCATTAATAAATATTACCAAGGAATTTCAAATGGTCATACTTAGAAAGATCAACAAAATATCCATGAAATATAAGGCATTAAACTATTAGCTGCTTAAGTATATTGCACATACACACACACGTAGAGAAAGGATTAAGCTGAGAAAGTATGAATTTGTTGAAAACAAAACAGCACTCCAGTTAAACTGCCTGTTAGCTATGTTGTAAGTACACATCTAAAAGACTTACCCTGAGACAAAAGATAGTAACCAACAGCGAGCAATCCTAGCATATGTTAGAAAAAGTAAAAATACCATTGCAAAAAACCTGCCAGCCCAACATTAGAGTGTTCTCACCCAATTATCACGTTTCAGTGAAAGAGCAGTATTTAATAGCTGAGGTGTGGCAGCTATTTAAAATGCTTAAATATTTCAAGAACTCAACTGCTATATTTTAAATGCTATTTTAACTAATGGTTTTCTTCCCTTCATTTCACTGCTGTATTTCTGCCAGTTCCCTCTTGGGTTACTGCAGGCTCTGAACAGCACTTTTCAATAGCAGGTACCCTAATCACTTTAATGGTACAGGATAAGCCTGAAATACCATCATGCAGTGTGTACAAGAGAAAAGGGATTTTTTTGGGATTAGCTAGGATAATGCTACAGGATCCACTACTGGGAGAAAACTGTTGTTTCCCCAACACAGGCAAGAGCTGCTCAAACTCTGGTCAGTATATCAATAATTTTCCACAGCCTATTTTTTTTTTTTTTTTTAATTTTCACCTAAAAGAAGTGAAACGCCTAATCCCCCTGACCCCCAAAAAAAAAAAAAAAAAAAAAAAAAAAAGGCAAAAACCCACCACCCACAAAATACCAAAAAAGCCTCAGGGGGAAAAAAAAAAAAAGTCACATAGAGAGTAGGAACTATCTCACCTGTTAGCAAACATGATACAAGCACAGCATTGTCCTTCAAATTTTTTTTTTTGTTGTTGTTTTTACAAATATCGAGTTTGGTCAGATTAAGCGTGAAAGTGAATTTCCATTAGCTTTTCATACACCAAGGAGCCCCCCAGCATTTCATTATGCAGTATACATGCATCAGGCACTGCAGCCTTGGCAAGAGTTTCCTTTCAGCTGTGAAGACACCATTAACATACAGACTTTAAAAAGATATGTTTGTTCACAAACACACCCTATCTAAGTAACACCCTTAGACACGGACAATTCCCTGATTAAATAAAACTACTTCATGGCTTGCCGAGCCTGACATGGTCATTAGTCAGGCATATCTGTGTCAATCAAAACAGGTCAAGGGCCTGAGAGCATTTTGGGGCTCTGCCTTCCCACTTCACTTTGGCTGACAATTGACTTGCAAAGTACATTTTCCCTGTCCTGCATATCAAGATTACAAGTTACACGAGAGAAGGACAGAACAGATTTATTATTTGGACACTACAAAGAAAAAAAAAAAAGGATGGAATGGGGGAAATTAATGAGAAAGATGAGCACAATCATGATTTTCCTCTCAGTTCCTTCTATTGCAGGGAAAGATGTTCATTATTCTAGGATATTTAACAGAAAAAAAAAGGAGAAATGTAGGATAAATGGCTAGTTTTATACAAAATGATAGAAATAAGTCACTAAAAGTATATAAAATATTTCCTCTTTAGGTTGTAATGACACAACAATAAGGAATTTGTGTTAAAAGAATCTTTTTTAGACAAGTTAATTCACCAGTGGTTTCGATTGTAGAGTTTGGTTATCTAGTAATTTTCCTGTGAAAAGCACTTATTTACAAAAGTTTAAATCATGGCTGTGGTAAAATAATCAGCTAAAGACAGGTCCAGCTCAAACTCAGACTAAACATTTACCAAACATCAGCAGGTAGTCTCTTGTTTTTCCATACTCAGCTAGAAACTCCCCTCCCTGCCTGAAGATAAACACTTTCCATTTTTACACTTGTTTACTCTCACCTGTCAGCACGGCTCAGCCAGAGCCTTGCAGGTTTTAACACTTCAGGTTAGTTTTTCTTTCTAAAGATTCAAGTCTTTTATACAAACAAAAAAGGGAAGGAACTGCTGAATTTAAACTTCGCTTCAAATGTCATAACAGAAATAATAAAAATCTCACTTTCTGCTGTAATTTATGTGGTCATTTATGCCACCATAGAACCGATGTCAAAGACAACCAGTCTGATCTGATACCATTCTAAAGCTCTTTTCCCTTATTTTGTACCAGCTAAGTGACTGTGTAAGATTCAGCACAATGACAGGCAGATCCACTGGGCACTGATGAATTTGTATAATCTCAGGAAAAGGATTAAGCAATTGACCTTGTGGAGAAAGAAAGAGATGTTCTTTCTAGTTTGGGGTGTGGTGGTGGTTTTTTTTTTAATACTTTTCATTTAGGCACAGTCTGGTCCACCTAAAAGATTTCTGTGTCTCAGAAACAAATGGGGGGTTTACAATCAGCCAGAGTAAGCAACACCCAGAGGATGGACTCAATCACAAGGAAAACAGCAAAAAAAAAAATCATTCTAGCTAACCTCAGAATTTTAACAAGTTGCTTCTGGAGTGACACAAGAGAACAATAGAAAGAAATTGGTTTATTTATTCAGAAAACAAACAGCTTTTTATGAAATTCCTCCTATAGCCATTATTGCTCCTTTGTTGTAAGGCTTCATTTTCCTATAAGTTATCCTCGTGCATAAGAAAAACATGTATGATGGAATATTTCAGATCAGATCTGCAAATACTGTGTATTTACATAAACCCAAGAAATGTGTGAACAAATCAAATGCCAGTTTGTCCACAAGATAAATCAGCGTGAACATATTCAGAAAGAAATATAGAATTTCAAAAGGAAACTATTATTTTTGTCTTTCCTTACAGAACTCACAATTAAAGTACATTTGCCAGAAGATTTTAATTGTATAAGCAAAACTACTCTGAACTCTTCATAACATGCTTTTGACATATTTCACAATAGCGAAGACTTATGCCTTACCTAAAGGTTAGTTTGCTCTCAGTAGACGTTTCTGTAGTCATTAAAGAGAGAATAGTTATATCATGTATTCTAGTAACTCTCTCCACCTTCTTATCTACCATATCCCTAATTCTTTCCAAATCTAGATAAAAAGCAAGTCAAAGGAAACAACCGAGCAAAATGTTTCAAACTAAGAATAAAAAAGTATATAAAAAAGAAAGCTTTATACAGTATGTGATACAGTACAGGCAGAATTAAAATGCACTGTACGTTTTCCAGTAACCTCCAGTTTAAAGAAAGCCACATGATTACAAGAGGCACAAATTATCAACCTTTTATAGACACAAGAGCACACAGGGAATTTTTATCTTAATCCCTCAGTTATGGTTCTGGTCAGTGAATGTTAGTTATATAAAAGTAACAATCCGTTTGATCAAACCACCTTCCATTGCACCATTCTGAGCTAATATAGTTTGCAGCACTCGACAGATAATGAGAAAGGGGGAAGTGTAAAGACAGGCAAGGAAACACGAAGCAAATTACCAAGTTTTTTCATTTGAAACACATTCCTGACACAACCACAACGTTGTTTTTCATTATCCTTGATGCTGTAAACAGATCATTAATACCAAGTCATTAATCCTAGAAGCCCCTTTCTAAAACATTTTCCCTCATCCTGATGTACTTATTCTATTTAAAACCCAAAAGTAACATGCAGAAATCAGTAGCATTTCAGGGCAATTACTGTCCACATTTTGTGTGCTCTACATAAGGCAGGCTTTAATAATTAAAAAATTTACTACCTGGACTGACTGCTTAAAATTCTTTCACGGGACATATACAAAGAAAACCCACAAATCCCAAGCAAAAACCACAATGACCTCCAAAAAATCCCAAACCAAAACTCCACAACCCAAAACCTCAAGAATCATAAGTGGAAGGGAAAAATTTTGCTAGTTTCACACCAATCACAAAATAATCTTATGAATATCCATTTCCATGAATTAGTCATCTGCCCTCATCTTCTTTCTCAAAAAGAACATACAAAGATGTAGGGAAAACCTTAAAAGAATATCTCTTTTTCACAGACAGTCTATGCAAGAGAACTATAAACAGGAGGGTGAAAGACACAGAGGTAGGTAGATCACTTTTCTCTGTTTGTTAAGCATTACAGCTTTTAAATGGCACTGCCTTGAATCCTCATACTTTTCTCTCTCTCTTTCAGAAGCCTGGGTAAGAGGCAGGCAACAGTTGCTTGCAGACAAAGCATCTGAGTCCCAGCAACAGAAAGAAGAGAGAAAACAAACCCAAATAACAGCACACAAACTCACAAGAAAACAACACTAGCACCCCAAAGAACACCAACCACGTACTTGACCATCAGCAAGAATGAACACGTCTTCAGCTCCTCTGCCCCATTGGTGCTCATCTTACTTCCTCATCATGGAATTAGGAAATTACTATTTTCAGATCCTGAAAACAAGAAATAAGATACACAATGCACAGCAATCACCAAGAAAAAAAACCATCAGCATGGTGAGCTCACCCTCATCCTTAAACTGACTGCAAAACAATGAGAGCAGCTGCATCACCTTTTCACCACTTCAGCTGTTCTTCATTTGCACCAGGGCTCCAGCTGCTTTCTTTTACAATCTTGCATGTATACAAAGTTCCCAGGTGCTATTCTTGGAGGGGTTTTGAGGGTTTCTTTCAATTTTTCTCCCTTGCTACCAGTTATACGGCTCTTAGAAGTTGGTGTCTAGTTTCTAAGAAATACAGCTGGTGTCTGGGTTGATTTGCTGCCTCTGAGGAAGAGCCTAAATTAACTTTCAGGTATTCATTGTTCTGCTACTTGTTAGGAGGGACTCACTGCATTTAATGCTTGAAAACTAAATTCTCTAGTGTTGCTCACTTACTAACTAAATTAATGTTAGCCACTCCTGTTAACTACGTTGACTGCCAGGTGCTCCTTTTACTTGAATTCAATATTAAACCACCTATTTGTCACAGATATAAGGAACAACCTGTTAACCTTCCTGTTAATAAGGATTTCTCTTAGTCACTTCCAGAAGCTACATCTCTAATCTATTACCCGAAGTACTACTTTCACTTCCCCTCTCATTTAGTATGTATTTTAGGTATCTTTTCAGCCAAACTCAATTATTTGTGATGTGATACATGTGAGGTGCATGTGATTTATGAAACCAAAAGAGGCCTTGCAGATTTGGATAGGCTCTGTGCTTTCAAAAATTTTTTGAACTCTGTTTGCCCTGAGACTGCTTACTGTAGTAGTCACTAATTCCTTTAAAAGTATCATAGCGAATATACTACATCAGCAGTACCCCTTACCTGATTCCTTTTCAATGTACAGTTAGTGTACAAACATAAAAGTTCTGGTGAAGACATCTGCATAAATAACAAAGTGAAGATAACAACATTGGAATAAAGCAATGACCACATGCCTATGAATGTTTATAAATATCCACAAGTCATGCAGGTACAACAGGGAATCGGCAGCATACTTCCCTCTCTACAAAGCCACAGCAGATCAAGGCAAACAATATGAGAGCAGTGGTTAAGAAGAACTTCTAGGGGTGAAGGTGTTTTGTAGGACCAGTGAAGGAACCACTTCAGAACTCAACATTCACTTCAGGTAGTAAAAAGTTCTCTACCACTAAATCTGCGGATGTTAATCGTGGTTAGATTTACAATTTGTTTTTTAAACATGGAAAATATAAAGATACAATCTGACAAATTTTGATATGATGAAATAATTTCTTAGTCCTGTGGGAGTGGAAAAATTATCTGCATAGAATAAGAGGAACTGCAGGGAGGGAACCTTGGTTTTGAAGCCCACAGCAGTCTGGGCAGCAGCTCTACCACTTCAAGCACGAGAAATAAAGGTGATTCATGACACCAGTGTTACTAGCCTACTGATTTTTTTCCTCTGAATCTCCAATGACTAGAGAATTTTTTATAAAATGAGATTGTTGCAAGCAAGTCTATGGCAGACATATTTTCAATGTAAATTTCAAAAAGCAAGCATGGCTAAATACCAAGCACCACAGATTTTCAAACAAATTTTCAGGTTGAATTGAGGAAGTAAATCCACACAACCTGATGATCTAAGGAGAGTCAAGTGGATTTGTGATGAAACACAGCTTACATTGTAAGAACTTTCATATCCTTGAATTGACTTCACTATGGCCAGAGGACTGAAAGTCACATTTTGGGCTATTTTAGTCCCAGTTGTGACACCTCAGTAAAATTTCAGAATTTCATGGTTGCAATTAAGAAATAAATATAAGGTCATCTGTGCATGTCTCAACCCACAGTAGAATCCCTTCTAATATACAACAAACAATAAAACAAATTAGATGGTTTTTGTATGTGACTTATCAATAAAGCAAGGTTTCAGTCATATCCTCTACTGCCAGTAGCTTAGAGAAAAACAGAGAAAAGAATTAAAGAAAACAAACAAACAGCCTCCAAGACTTGCTTTCTCTGCCTCTTGGAAAAGCACTGCACATTTACCTAATTGTGCGTGGATATAACATAGTATGCGTTTGTGGAAAATATTCTACCATACTCTACATGCTCTCACAAATACAATATTTAACCATATTCTACCACTGGCAATGCTGAATGAAATTAAAAAATGTTATTGTACCTCTCCTACCTCTAAAACCTCATAGACATTTTGAATTTACTTCAGAACAAATTAATTACTGGATCAAGGTTTTGAGGATTTGGGGTGTGTGTGAGTGTGTGTGTTTTCCTGTGCATCTAGGTTATGACTTGCATTTCTTTTGAGTCTCCAGTATTTGCCATTACATCTAGGAGAGAGAGAGACGTGTCAGCAAACTAGAAACAAAAAATATGAGTTGTTTTCAAGTCCGTGAACAGCTTGTTACATTAATTATTAGTCTGGCTATAGCAATAAATGCCACTCACTCAATGACAGCTGAAATTGTAGTTTCAGATAAGAAAAACTCCACTTATATCAGGGACAAAAAAAAAAAAAAAAAAAAAGGGAGAGAAAACTAATGTTTGTATTCTTTTACAGATCACCTGTTGATGTACCTCAAGATGTAGTGACGTTCAGTTGTTCCATGAAACCCTTCAATTCTGGCAAATGAAATTATTCAACTCTTTCATTGCTGAAGCACTGCATGTAACATGGCAAAAAGGCAAACATTTCCGTAGTTTCTTTCTTCCATGGAACATGACTTAGTTTTTCTATATACTGCTTTTCTCAAAACCTGAAACAAACAGAGAGAAGTCTGTACTGTTAGCAAAAAGATGAGATTATACAGGAATTTTTGAGGAGTATTATTTTAATTTTGTAAGTTAGTTTGTGTTTAAAATAATCTGAACTTTTAATATTGTACTGTATAGAACTGTATTATTTACTTTTCTCAAGTTGTTTTCTGCCTTTATTTTTGCATTGACATTAGTTAAGCACTTATTTCATGGATTTATCGTTTAAATAAATTGTTTTCTAGGAAATAGGAAATATTCTTTTAAAATGAGCATTCATTTTGAATTAAATGAATTAAATGAATTTTAACTGAGAAGTCACTATTGAATTCATTATCACATTTTCTATATCTTGTGGATTTGTTTATTTATTTATTATTGTATGGGAATTGTTAGTTGGTGTGCCTGGTTGCTGTTACTATTTTGAAAGCAGTTCACAAATCTAGCTTCTCTAGAAATCAACCTCTCTAAAATCAGGTTTTGTCCCTGTTGCATTCAATAAGGCATTTCCATGAGGTAGGGCAGCCTGGTGTTCAGAGAGATAGAAAATAATAGAAAACAGTGACACTTTGCTTTTAAGATATATGAAGACGGAGGGCAGGGGGGAAGCACCTCAACAATTTCCACTCACTGGGGAGGGCATTCTCCTGACTGACTGGCTTGTGGATGCTTTTGATGGTAAAAACCAACCAAACAAAAAAAGACCCACACCACCTCCCTCAACCATTAGAACCTGAAAATAAAATTTATTTGCTTTCATAACAAATTAAGCAAGGATACAGTGTCAAAAGTGAATGAAACCCCACCACTGTGGAATTCATAGCTAGGTTACTGGGGCAGGCATCTCCAATGTTGTGATCTAGGGTTACATTGTACATCTAGAAACAAGTTCCTTGATGGGAACAAGCAGTATAAATCACTTCACAGTGCATGGTATGGAAGATGAAAACTTTCAGGTTCATAGTAGATGGTTGACTGAATGTGAGCTTCTAGCATGAAACTGGCTAAAGTGATAAAACACAATTCTCCCATGTATAAAGAGCAGAGCAAGTAGGAAAGTGCTATTTCCTCTTCAGATAATAGACTAAGACTTTTACGGGATAAGGGTCAGAAAAGGAGTAGTTCTGGTATTCTTCATTTATGATAGATAAAGTGTTTGAAACAGATTAGTAAAGAGCTGAGTTTTGGAAAATGCATCTGTTTTGCTTACTCAAGAGATACTTAGGTTGTAGTTTTATGATAGTCTACACATATCTGCATTAAGAGGTTTGACAGGTGTTTTTTCAGTCTAGCAGAGAAAGAAAGTAGAACAAAGACAGAGCAAAATTCTGTGGTTTGCCTTTGAAGAAAAGAGAAGAAATAAAGCACTTTCATTTTTAATTATATGAATTAGACTTCACAGTAACTTCTCTAATAGTTCTTCATTTTGTCTAAAAAGAGATGCTGCAGCTGAACAAGAGATAAGCTTTTGTAGAAATTACCAGTTTATGCTCTATTACCTTAAAATCAGTTAGATAACTGTAATGCTACATTATTTAGACGTATGTGTTTAATATATTTTGCTTTTCTCTGTAATTTTACAATATTATTCTTTCTTATTTTAAATTTACCATTCAAATTATTTTACTATTATGCTGCGATCAATGTGAGTTCAGCCAAAATGCATTTTGCCTCTCTTGAATCACTCCCATGATAGCCAGTGGACTAGAGAAACATTCTGATTTTTTTCCAGTTAAAGCATGAAGAACTAAACCACCTTGTCTAACAGCATTCCTGAGGAAGCTACCAGGAGGCATAAGGACATAGGAAGTGTGTCTGAAGTGATTTACAACTCCTAAATTTTCAGCACCCTCTCAATGCTGAAAAGTATTCCTAGCTTTTACAAAGGAGAGGAGGTTTAAAGTTATGACTTCTAATGTGACAGTAAACCAGAGTAGGAGATCAAGTATCAACTGGACTTTGCTAATCTTGTAATTATGATACTATTAAAATAATTCACTTTCTACTCCATAGTGCTGATGTGAAGTATTTAATTAAGAGCAAGAAAACCAACAAAACACAGTGAACATAAGAAATATTAATAAATTTTGAATATTATCTTTGCCAGAGGATTGGAAACCATTATGGAGGCTCCCAGTTATTTTTCTTTTGTGTTTTCCTTTAAAATCACTAAAAATAGATTTTTTACAGTAGTTTATGAACCTAAATAGAAATGTACATCTTGGAAAATCTATCTCAAGATGTTCTCTTGAAAATTTGTGTCTATTCTCAGAGAGGTCACAGGAAAGTAGAGTCTTTTCATAATGCCCTGAACATTGTTTCATCGGTGTGTGATCTGAAACATAAAGGTATACTTGTTCTTAATTACAAATGGAAAAAATAATCAAAGATTCTAAAAGAAGTACTGTCAGTAACAATTACAAGGTAACTGAGTCTAGATTACAAACTCACAACAAACCTTGAAGTAGCATTTATTTTTCTACAAATACATGTTGTTCCGATTATGTATTCACATGTATTGTGAATGTCCCTGTATTCGCATGTAGAGCTTTGCATGATAGTGAAAGATAAAATCTTTCTAAAAGTTTTTATTCAAACAACCTCACTTTAGGAGAAGAATCACCTAAAATGGAGATTTTTACACAGCAAATACCAATGCCTGATATCACAGACGAAACAGTGAAGAATCCCCCAAAATTTTCCTTCCCCCTTCTTGGAAATACATGGCAGCATAATTTACAACACATACCTTCAAAATGCATGCTATATTGCCACTGTCTGTATAATAAGACTTTGCTTACCAGAATCACAGTCCTTATGCTTCTGTCTCAGATACTCTTTACTATTATTTATGTTAATGTAAACACCAGGATATAATGCCAAATTAATCCACAATATACTGAGTTTATTTCCAGCTTTTTAAGATATAAATCCTCTAAAACTCATTCTCTGCCAGAGGCTGTTGGAATAGAAAATAATTTCATAAGCATGTAAACAATAAGGCTCTATACAAATTTAGAAGCTATTGGAAAGGTGTCTGGTGAAAACACAGTATCTCAGCTTTTGCTATGATAGTGCTAAGTGAAAATTTAAATTTCTGGAAAAGAATTATCCCAATAATATGTTTTAAAATATTCCAATATTCTCACCCTCAGTAATACACTCTATTTAAATCTATAAAGAAAAATGATGGGGAAACAGGAAACCACCACTTTCCATCCCATTTGTTTCACTTCTTTTCACATCTGAACCCTTCTTCGCAGGTCTGCTGTTTGCTGTACTGATTTATTGAGTCACAGTTGATAACATTGTCCACGTTACAGCTGAAGTAACACAAACAGCAATAAATCCATGAGATAGCCAGAAGATAAAAATGTGAGGAAGTGACAATCTGAGACCCCTTCTGGACAACTTGCCTAGTAAAACTAAAACATTAAATCAAAGATAAAGTTTACACATGTGGTATATTTATTCTTCTGCCTGTAAGAATGATTAAGCCTTGTCTATGAAAAAAAGCATTTGCCAGCTAAGACCAGTAGTGGTATTATAATCAGCTATACATAAAAAAAAAATATGCAATTCACATATGTTTTTGACACTATATGACATTAGCCTGAGCAAAGTATTTATTAGATTGCATATACTTTCGCCTTGTAGAAAACATAAAAATCTGAATTTGCTTTTTTCTTCTAGAAATGAAGAATTAAAATTCTTTCATCTTAAAACAATTTGTAAAAGTATTTTTAGTGACAAGCACGGTGGAGACATCTGTATATATTGTTAGAGGCATATCCTTTCTTTGTATTCTCAGAAAGTTCTCAGAAATTTAACTTTGCACTGTGAGGGATTTGGTCTGAGAAAACCAGGTAGCACTGAATAGCTTTATGATTTGTGATTATTTTCCCTGGAAATCTGCAGAGGAATATAATGTTCAAAACTTGACTTACCATGTTGATATATTATCTATCTAGTTTCTGATATATATTGTCAATAGCCCAGAAAAAGGCAAAGAAAATGAATTATTTTTTTATTTCTGCAAATAGACATAGACAGAGATTTAGGAGGTTTGTCATATTACTGACTTCATAATTCTGTTCTCAATTGGCAGATAATTTTATGTGTCTATAGGAGGAGGTTCTTTAATGCTAACTTAAATGTTAAAATAAGTAATGAAATAAAACAAATTTAGTTATAAATTACCTCCAAGCTCTTGGATGATGACAGAAGCAAACAGCAGAATCTAGACTGCAAGTAATCTAAAATAAAAGAAAACCGAATTAGCTAAATATTTTATCATGTTAGTTGAAAGCTTAAGATTGTTATTTGCAAGTCCTGTTTCTCATTCCTGTCATTTCCAGTAATGCTTGGAAAAACATACAAAAATACTTGAATATTTTTTGCTTTGTTTTATTTCATTTTCTGGCTACATTTTAAATCCATAAAACCCCAGAAATTTTGCCTTTGAATTTTGGCTGTCTTTGGTGAGAAACTCAGGTAAATTGATAAACAAATTATTTATATTTTCTGCAGTTTTCTGAAAAGAGATTAAGAACATTGGTCTGCTTTAGAGACAAAGAAAAGTGAAGCCATTTAGGAAGGACATACGACACAGCCACTGTGTGCAGTCCGTTCCCCCTGTATTCCTCAGTGTTCATGTTGAAATAGGGATGTAAAAGATACACGCTTGCCTGTTCCCACTATTACCTATCCATGTCTAACCCTGCTTTGAATCTACTGATGGTGTTTACTTTGCAACCTGGTGTGGCCACAAATTCCACATGTTTATGGCCCATTGATGAAAAAATGCTGCAATTTGTCTAATTCAATCATGTCTCGTGGTAGTTTCAGTGATCGCCCTCTAGTTTTAGTTCTGTGAAATTTGGTGAGCAACAGTTCTGTATTTGCCATTTTGTAAATCTTGGTAGTACCCTCTTTCAGCTTTCTTTTTCTCTACTAAAAAGTTCCCCCAAAATGCTTTAACCAGCCCAGTACCAAAAGAGTGTTAACTAAGACACTGTTGCAAAAAAAAAAAAAAAAAAAAAGTTACTAGTAATACAGATTTAAAAAAAAAAACAACAACAACAAAAACAAAACCAAAAAAAGCTGAGAGGATAGTTTTGCTAATACTGCGACAGGTAGTATCCAAAAGACTTTCAAATGAAAAAGTTTAATTCAACATTTCCAAACTCAAATATTCTGAAACTACAGAAGAAAAGGAAATAAGCAAAGAGTTAAAAGGCTGGTTCTGTTTGCTGTAATTTGATTTTATTTAATTCAGGGCTAGACATGCCTTCTGGCTCCAGGACAGCAGAAATTTCCAAACTAGTCTGGTTTCTATAACTGAAGCTGTAGCGTTTTGCAATGCTCCCCATAAACCTGGTTCCAGGATGCAGCACGGGTGTGGGGCTGTTTCATATTTCATCATCCCTTCAGACTTTTAATTTTGGCTCTATATTTGATTTGCCTACTGCATTTTTTCTGGTCAAATTTCCTCTATTTGATCTTGGCTTTCTGTCCCCTTTCATTTAAATTCTCTGCTGTGTCTCTGAAAAAAATCCTTAAATTGAATTTTCTTTCTATATCAGAATGAATTTGAAATTTATCAGAATGAGTAGTTAGCATTGTTAAAAAACATATAAAAGTAACGCACAAGAAGATGACGACAACTCTGAGTATACATCTGTTGTAGGTTACTTAGTTTCACTTGGATCTCTAGTAGCTAGGTACTTTCCCTTCAGAAAAAAAAAATGAAACTACAGAGGGCCAAAATCCATGACACTAGAGAAAACAACACATCTTTGAGTCATTCAGCTGGAATGCCTCAGAGTTTGTACCTGAGGAAAAGAGTATGCTGTGCCTTAGTGGAATTAGTCCATGTCCCTCTTGACTGTTTCTCCTCCTTTTGGTTAGGATACGCAACTGCCACATGAGAGTTGTTAGGGTACTTACAAGAAAGTAATCAAGACTTAGGAGACAATCCCAACAATGTGGAACTGGTAGAAACAAAGAATTGAAACAAGTCTAAGCACAGAAAAGAAAGGTCAAAAGGGCAATGAAGGTTGAAGAGAAAATCTTTATCCTCCCCTCCTACTTGCTGCTATGATCAGGCTGCCAGAAGATCAATAATAAAAAGGCTGAAATCATCCTCCAGGGTTATTCTTTAGCCAAAGACCAAAATACAGATTATCTGGCAGCTTTCAGCCTCTATTTGTTTAATACAGATAGAGAAACACCATATGTTTTATTCTAAGATTGAACCGAACATTTTTGTTTTGGATTCACTTCTTTTTTTCATCACCAATGAAAAAATAATTAATCATAAAAGCCCTAATAACCATCCATTCAAACTGTTCCTCTCACACTGAGCTAGAATTTATATTACTGCATTTTAATTTTTTTAAATTAATAATAAAAATCTGACTTTTTCTTTTAAAAGATCTGCTTGAAACATAAAACATAAGAAGGAATCCTATGGTCCATGATATTCAGGAGCTCTAATATGATGATTGTGACTACTTCAATTTCATAATTTATGACTCTGATTTATACATTGTGCCTTAATTATAGTGTCCACTACCAATCAACTAGAAAATCTATAAAGCCTAACAGTTTCATATTATCTCCTCCATCTGAACAGATTCTTCTACTTCTGAATAAACAAATACGTGCTATTATAAAAAAGGGTAAATTGTTCTTATACTGTTCAAGAAATGAAACCATTAGGAGAAACAACACCAAGTCTTCTCTCTTGCTTGTTATTTTATTTTTTAATTGTTGAACAATGTCTTTCTAGAACTAGACGTATCTTCTCTCATATATTTATTAAATGTTCTATGTTGGTCCTATCACTTTTCCTTATTTTAATCTATGCATCAGAATGGTGGCTGCCCAGCTATCTAATTTTTACAGTTTATTTTTATGGCTTTGGTTTACTCTCTGTAGATGCCATTTTAAACAGATCTCCATTTGCTATTTTTATGGAGAGTTAGGTTTGCTGTTCTTATTGACTTAGATATTTCATAACAAAGGGAGCATAATTATATATGTTACTAAACTGATGTGGTGTAGTTCAGCCACATCTCATACCTGATTTCATCCATTCAGTCTCCAATCAAGGTCCTTGAAAAATCACTAGTTGCAACTGCAAAGGCACAGACATTTATGGAACCATTTGGGAGAGTCTAAAGATTTTGGGCTGGTGATTCCAGCTACTGCTTAGATTGAAAAGACTGCAAATTACTTGTTTCCTTCCTTTCATGTTCAAGTATAGCGACTACTGTATGCTTTTAGGCTCAGATGCCTGGAGAGAGAAGGCTTGTTTTCATTCTGTTGACAGAGGTAGAGTTAGTAGACCAACATGCAGTCACCAGACTTTCTGCCAATATTACTAAACCCTGGATTTAAGGTAACTTTTCTCTGGATGGAAGGATAGTTCCATCTTCATGCCAGTTAACTTCTCCCTGGAACTGCCAAACCTGTGACAATTAATGGCAGCTATGATGGTATTTCTGATATGGACACTATTCCTTTGAGAGTTGGATTGCATCTATTATAATAATTTAATAAAGAAAAATGAACAGGTGGTGGAAAATTTTCATCATGCCAATTTATGTTGGTCTTTAACCAAGAACTTAATTGTCTTTTAATCCATTACCATTCACTTAAGCTATCCTTTGGGAAAAGATTTTGTTGCTGCCTCAGTTATGAAGAAGTATAATGTAAGAAGCTGGAAGATATTATGTTACCTAGATATTTTCTAGCAGTAAGACTAGCAGCTACATATATACAGCATACTATTTATTATGAAACATATTTTTCCTTTATACTTTGTCAGCAATGATATTATGGATTTGCCTAATCACATTTCATTATACTTTATAAAACTTACATTTAATAACTTTTGAGTTTGGAGTGGATTATCCTGGAAGCGTATTATTTTGTCCTGAGAACACAAATTTATAATATGTACTTTGGTAGTGCAAGCAGCTGTCACTATTTAAAAGTAGCCATGTCATAACATAAAGAAGGTAAGACACTATGAAATTTCTAAAGGAGAACAAGAAACTGTTTTGTAACTGCAGTTTAACCTAAATGATTGTTTTTTCTTTTCAATCAAATTGTCATCATTTCTTTGTCATTTTTAATGTTTGCATTTACTGTGTCTACAATAAACTCTTTAGGTTTGTCAGCTTTAAGTAGAATAAAGAAATAACATGCATTTGACAGTTTTAATAGGAAGAGATGAAATCAATAGAAATAAAAATGATAATTTGTGCAGTATAGCACAAGTTATTGCATCAGCTTAATCAATAAAATAAAATGTCTTTATATATGCCCATCATTTTGCTTTATTAAATCTACATCCATGATCTAAAGCTCTATTGAATTGTTGTAATGGTCATGCATATTTCAGATGTTGAAAAACGAAATTCAACTTCACTCTCACCCAATCATCCACACTGCTAATAAAATTGCAAACTATTTGCTTGCATGTCACTTATACAGCATTTAAACAAGGAGAGACGAAAAATACAGATGCCCTCAGCTTAAGCAACTAATACAGAGCAAAAGTATACTGCTGAGAACAGCAAATACCACTATATTGTAATGGGAAAGAAAATGAGTGTTATGATCTACTCTTAAAAAAAAATAATAATCAGTTCCAGACTGGAGGTGAGGGAGGGAGATGTCAAAGAAATAACATACTATCATCATGTTAAACATGCAGGACTACATAAAATACTTTATAAAAATGCTTGATGAGCCATAACACTCAAACTACATAGGTAACATTTATAATTGACTCAACATTAGTTTAATTAATGTAAGTTTTTCAACTGTTCCTGCCATCAGCAGGAAATCCTATTATGATAAGGTATAATACAAGACTATCACAGCAGTAAAGCAACTAAGTAAAGCAACTAATGTAGGCTATTTTATAACCATTTAAAAATGTGTTTAGTAACATCTGTAGTGGGGCAGTATTTGCTAGAATAATAAAATAAGATGTTGCCTGATATACGAGATTTTTAATGACTAATTAATTTGAAAATAATCTGTTGTTTTTTCAGTGTAACAATTTCTTAAATGCAAAGTAGAATTCCCTCTCTTCTCATTTTCTCCTTTTTTTTTTTTTATTTTGAAAGGGTGGACTTCTGTTATTTTTTGTTTCATCAATCTTTCTTTTTTTTTACAAGTTAATGTCATAGCATTGCAAAATTATTTTGAAACAAGAAAAATAAGTTTGGGAAGGAAGTGTGTTAGTAGGGAGAACGCTGGCTTCAGAACAGTAAGACTCAGGTTACAGTACTTATTCCATAACACTGCTCTCATAGGTCTTCTTTAGAATACAAGTTCTCTGCTATCTCTTGCCTAACTGAAAGCTTAAAAAATCATGTAAATAAAATTCAGATTCCCAGCAACTCTGCTTGTAAGTATCTATGAGCCATTTCACATATAATTTGCATTTGAAGTATTCATTTTCCTCATCTATTTTTTCCTGCCTTTTCTACCTTCTCCTTCTCCTTTTCTTTACCAAGTTCTTAAAAAAAATGAGACCACCAGTATATTCAGCCCGCTTCTCCTTCCCTTCTGCTCCAGTCTTTTGTTATATATGCATACATAACAGGCATTGTAGATTTGGAAATGCTGATTCAGATTCAGAGAGCTGACTATTTTTTTGCTACCTTCCAATTCTTTTGAATTTAACTGTGCTACTGAAAAGAAATAGAAATGAGCAGACTTGGGTTGCCTGATTTCAGCAGGCTAAGATACCTCCAAACTGTGCAGACATGCTCCTGTCTGATGAGGTCTCACCACTCTTCTGTGATGTTCAGGTAACTCAGATAACAAGAGGATGCAGGTAATTAAATTCCATATCATATGGCATATTGCATAAAAGTTGACAAGTTTAGTATCCACAGATTCTTAATTCTGAAGTTCCTAATCTTACTGGTTCTACATCTCAGACGTAATGTTGCATTGATGTAAAGGTCTATAACCCTTCTGCATGCCTAAATAATACATATTTTTTGTTTAAAATGTCATTCTAGCATTTTAATTCATATTTTATTCTCCCTTTTTTTTCCTCCCTCCCCCCTTGCTGTCGATACAAGAGGTAAATATATGACTATCTTGTGCTGAGAAGCTAGGTGCTTGTAAATAAAATTACAGAATACAATTTAACTTTAAATTATCTAGGTAGTTGGATATAGTCTTACCTGCTATGTCTCAGTGTCTCTCTGGCCCAATATATATAATTTATCTTATGGAAGTGAAACTTCCTTTACAGAAACAAGAGAGTGGTCCTCACCCCTGAACAGACTATGCAGCCAGACCACTGAGGCACCTGTGAATTAAGGCTCCCTCAGAATCAGGAAAAGTTACATCCCTAGATTTCAAATCTGCCTGCTACTGTACAGCAAGGATCAAGCATTCATTCCTCTTCTTTTACTTTTAGGATTTCAGTTTTTTTGTAAATCATTGGAACATTTTCTTAGCATAATTCCTTTCAGAAAGGAAAAAAAAAAAAAAGATAAATACCAAAAGGATGAGCTAGGTGTCGTATCTGTTGTACATTTAATCACTTACCATTAACTACACCTTTTTTTTCCCCCAAGCAACACAGTAGTTAAGATTATAAATGTAGAATTCAGGTAATGGCCTTTCCCATCAGTTTTTAGGTCTTTTATTACTGTAGACTCATCAGATCTAAACCAGAAAAATTACCACATCTTTCAT
The DNA here is from genome assembly GCF_017639655.2 of Falco naumanni. Taxonomy (NCBI): domain Eukaryota; kingdom Metazoa; phylum Chordata; class Aves; order Falconiformes; family Falconidae; genus Falco; species Falco naumanni. The sequence goes on from NC_054054.1 coordinate 10,652,562, forward strand.
AAATAAGCTGCTTTTACTCAGACAACAAGTGTTGAAGAAGTTTCTACTATGTAAGAATGTAGTTCCAAATAGTTAAATAATCTAAATAGTTAAACAGATCATTCAGTATAATGTCTGGAACTTAATTCCTGAACAAAAGAAGGATGAAAAATCTCATTGAAGTAAGTAGGACAGAGCAGGAAAGGTTTTTGTTCTGGGAGCTTGCTCATCATGAGTAAAAAAGGTGAGCAGCATGACAGCCTTGTAGGTTAGCAAAGTTAATGCCCTTTCTTTCTTAAACTTTCTTTTTCACATCTCAGGCACATAAAGTCATATTTTGCCCTCACATGCATCACTGAGCTCAACAGGAGACCTCCTTATGCTTCCAAGGGCAAAATTCATCCTAGACAGCTGTTGGACACTTTTTAATATATGACTTTACTCATACTTACCTTCACTTTCTTTAAAACAGACTTTTTCATTCATTTTGGAACACTCACCTTCCTCTATCATTAATAGTTTATTGCAATTCCATAAATTTACATTTGTACCAGTTTTATCAAAAGACCTGCAATTAGCTGCTTTTATTTCACAAGAAGAGTGCAAATAAAAGTGTAATAAAAAACTTCATGTCTTCTAAATGATTAAGTTTGAGTTTTTTTAAATTTCATTTCCTCCACAGAAGAATTTTTTCATATGCAAAACTTAATTTGTGTACACTTGGTGAATGATCACTTACATTGCTATTTTGAAAGAATCACTTAATCAAAGTATATACATATGTCTTTTTGATCATATGAAGCAAGATTTTTCCAGATGGAAAAGATTAGAAATTCTTTTCTTTGAACTGAAAATGACATTCAAAGACATTTTTAAGGAGAAAAGTCTAATAAATATAAACTTACATGTTTCTAAACAGTTATGTCTATTCTATCTGGAACAAATGTATAACAGAATATACATTCAAAATAGAACTAATATTTCTGTATTTATATGCCTTGACACATACAATTGATCCAAGGAACTTTACTAAAGCAAACAAAATTAACTATCTCAGCTGCTTATGATAAACATACGGCATACTAAGTTAAGATACCATTTTCTGTTTGTAGGTTATGAAGTTTAAATAATTTAACTTTGAGAAAAGTAAGCTAATACATTTGCACACCAAAATGCTCTCATTTGCTGTGCACAACTTTTTTAAGAAAGCTGTTAAATACAGTGATAATATATTTTTTTAATGCTTTTTAAAAACCTTTGGTATGCTTTATCATTTTTTTTTTAGCTAGATGTCTCACTTTTATTCATGTAAGTAAGAATAAATTGTAGTGGTTTTGCCACAACTGGGAGTTCGGACTCTGCTTATCACTGAATATATCAGGCACTGGGCAAATGCAGTGAGCATCTCTATTAAAGGTCGGACAGGAACTGAAGGTTCAGTTTGTAGCACCAAGACACCTTAGGATCTGCTTATTTGAACTTCAACAGTAACCCACAAAAAGCAGTTTAGTTTAAAAATATCTGTGCCATTCTCCAGCTGTTCCGTATAGTCAATATGTTATATGCCTGGGGTGCTTTAGGTTAGGCATTCATCACCACAGCAAAATACTAGTGAATAAGAAAAGAAAAAAAAGCTTATCCTATGTTTTTATTAACTCTATTTCAGTATTGCAGCAAACAGCAATAGACCACTATGCTACATGAAACACAAAGACTGATTTGGGTAAATAATTCTAATAGTAAAAATAACTTTTCAATCTCTATTATTTTTTTATCCTTCTAGTTAAAAGCATAGAAAGAAAATTTCCAGGGCAGTTTCTTCCTTTCAAAGGTGCATATTCTGCATGCATTCCCAGGTGCTTTGATACAAAGACTATTCAGGGAAATAATACAAATATTTCTCAGGCAAATCATCATAACTGTACTTAGCTAAGTGTAAGATATTGAGGCTTTTCTTCCCCTACCAAAAAAAAAAATAAAAAAAAAATGGAGGAGTAAAAAGTAATTTACCAGCTCATTAAACATTTTGTAAACATCAAATGCTGCAAGTTGTATACCCTAGCATAATGCAAAAAAATACATTTGGCCAAAAGGCTGCCTGGATGGAAAAATATTTTGATTGGAAAGCTGCTGGTGCCAACAGAAAAATGTGATTTGCATTTTCACATACTCAATGGCTGTGGACTGCTACATTTGCAAGCAGCTGTAAGATATCAGTGGCAACACCGAATTAGGATAATGGGGTTCAAAAACAAATCTATGTTTGACTACAGGAACAGTTTCTGGAACATTTTACCAAGACTTTCACAGGGAGCAGAAGAGATAAGCAAATGCCTTCAGTGGCAAGAGAAGCCTTGACATAATTTATTTTACCAGGAAAGAAGTGCTATGTTCTGGAGAAAGAGCACTCAAACTGGCTGTCATTGGGCAGAAGTGATTTGGAGAACAGCTTCATCCACACTGAAGTCAGGTTTGGGTCTGATAGTCCTACTATGGACAGCAGTCAGAGATCGTAAGAGTCATGGTAATACTTTCTTTGCTGTATCTTTGTAGACCATTGACTTTTAGATTGCTGCAAACCTACAAGATGCCTCTATGATTGACAACACTTTTTCTCAGTTTTAGAGTCAGATATTGGCATTATACAAACTAGTAGTAGGAATACTAAGTTATGACAGTCCATATTCAACAGTCATTAGGAGTTAGTTTTCCTGTACTACCCGTCTTCCGTGACCTGTTTCTAAAAGCTGCAATCTTTGTGGGGAAGAAAAACATACAATGCACAATGCATTTGATGAGACTGGGAAATATTAAAATAACCCATTTGTTAAGCCTGGCAAAAGAAAAATAGGGTATTTCCGTAAAACTTATTCAAAAGTTGAGAAGCAGAATCTCTTTCAATTGTTTTGATATTTTTTTTTGCAAATATTATCAAATAATCTATGAGAAATAATGCAGATATTGTATTAGACATGTACAGTAACACTGCATTATAAGCTCTTAATCTTTCTCAGTTAGAAATCTATTTACACAGGAGCTCATTGTTGACTTCATTCTGATCCCATGGAATTCAGTATAAATCTTGCCATTGTTAAACCAACAGAAATAATTTGAAAGCCCACCCTTAATTAATATATTATTATTATGCAGCAAGACTCAATACATGAATATTGACTCTGGTGAGATAAGAATCTTCATTATAATAGCCCAGTACTTTCCTGGGATTAGGAAGAAGCTTCTCTTCCTTTTTGTTGGTTTTCCACCCCCTTTTCCTCATTCTCCCCTTTCCCTTTCCCTTCTTATTTTTTCTTTCCCTTTCTCTACATCTTTTTTTCCCAGAATCCTTAACTATTCCACTGTCAAGACAGAACACTTGTCAATTGACTGATCTGAATGATCAAACATATTGAAAACCAGGTAGTTTTTCTCTTAGAAATGAACATCTTCCTGAGACATGTAAATGGTGAAACATATTTTCTAAGATCATGTTTTCACAAGAACATCACTCTCTACAGCAAGTATTAATGATATATGATCATTTTACTTCTTACTTTCCTAATAATGTTTTATTGAAAATAACTCACATAAATTGCAGGACTAACTCTGTACCATTTAAAGATGTTACTTTTGTATGTTATATAAAAGTATAAACTACTTTGTTGTTCTTCTGATCAAAGAAAACATGAGCAGTCTGTGAGGCAAGAAGAAATTAATCCTGCAGTGCCTAATTTGGGAGGCATCAGATATTCTACCTTTGTAGACAGAGCAGGATGAAAACTAACAGAAATCAAATACCAGCAAATTCAAAGGATGGTGGGCATATAACTATTAGACACTAAGCCAGGCAACTGGCACTGAATGTCAAATTATTTTTGCATTACTACAGAAATGGATTATATTTGTACAAAAATCCCATTTGTCTAACTTCTAAGTAAAGACAGTTAGGAACCAAAATAACTGGGTCAGAATGACAGAAGAACTAGTTGAGGATAACTATTTTTCATATGAAATATTTGCCAAAGCGTAATATGTCATTATTAAATTAATGGGCAACTATTAAATTGATTAATGCATTATTAGAAATTAGTGATTGATAAACTAAAGTCTTGTAAAAAGAAACTCTTAGGAAAAGTTTGCAGTGGAAGGCAACTGGCACATCAATAGCATTAATTGTGTGTCTCATATGAGTTGAAATTTAAAACCCTGCTTTGTTCAGCAGATGTTTTAATTACAAGCTTGGGGCATGCAGATGTTTTTGTTCAGTCAGGGAGAAAAATCCTGCATGATGTCACAGAATCACAGGAGTAAGGCTGGAACTGATCTGAAGCCTGACACAGTCCATCCTCCTGCACTGAAGCATTGTCAGATAGACTCAGACTACCACTGGCAGATGTTTGTTTTTAAAAATTTCTGTTAAAGGAGAGATTTCATAATTTACTGGAGGAAGTTATTTCCTTGTGCTTAATTATCTTTTCTTTCTTTCTTTCTTTCTTTCTTTCTTTCTTTCTTTCTTTCTTTCTTTCTTTCTTTCTTTCTTTCTTTCTTTCTTTCTTTCTTTCTTCTTTCTTTCTTTCTTTCTTTCTTTCTTTCTTTCTTTCTTTCTTTTTTTCTTTCAAAAAAAACCCTTTCCCTGGTATGTAACATAAATCATCTTCTCTATAAATCAAACCTATTTTTTCTTATGCTAAAGCTTGTGGAGCCAGAAGTAACATATTTGCATATGAGAAGAGTGTCTGCCCCTTCTTTCGCTTTTAAAGTATTCTAAATTCCCCAAAGAGCTCAAGTTCTCTGAGCCTGCAGTCAGTTCTGATGTGTACTAGACAGCTGCCTGCAACAGCAGTAACGTGTCCACTTTAGGTATGAGGGAAAATAATTTGTTCTGGTAACAAGTCTTAGCAACACCCAGATACAATCTAATGTGCAAAGACAGTTAAACACTTTCAGAAGAAAAGTAAGAACACCTAAACACAGGCAGTATATTTATCTTGTTTGTCCACCTCTTTCTAAAAACCAAGGTGCCTAAAACATGTTTCATCCACATTATTAAAGCATGAAAAAGATTGTACTAATATTGCCAGTATATTAATCTAACATTCCAGTTAAATATAACTATAAAAGAGATGTGCACGTCATAATAAATAAAAATTAACTTTTCAATGCATTAAAACCATACTAGGAGATCTGCATGGACGCACAAGGGGCTTCTGACAAAACTCAAACAGAAGAATGAAGTTTATGGGTTGTGGGGAAAGGGACAGGCTGCTTGGAAGGAATGTAGAAACACTGTCAGAACGAGGATGCAATGAGGAAGGCTAAGGTCTGTTTGGAATTAAATCTGGTGGGGGAGGTCAAGGACAACAAGAAGAGCCTCTTCAAGTACATCAGCAGGAAAAGGATGACTGGGGAAAATGTGGGCCCACTGCTGCATGAGGTGGGAGCCCTGGTGATGAAGGATACAGAGAAGGCGCAGTTACTGAATGCTGCCTTTGCTACAGTCTTTACTGGTAAGGACAGCCCTAAGGAATCCCAGATTCTGGAGGGAAGCCAGAAACACCGGAGAAAAGAAGACTCTCTCTCTTGGTTGAGGAGGATCAGGTTAGAGATCACTTTAGCAAATCTGACACCCACAGATCCATGGGCCCTGATGGGAAGCACCCCTGAGTGCTGAGGGAGCTGGCAGATGTTATTGCCAAGCCACTCTCCATCATCTTTGAAAGGTCGTGGAGAACAGGAGAGGTGACTGAGGACTGGTGGAAAGCCAATGTCACTCCAGTCTTCAGAAAGGGCTAGAAGGAGGACCCAGGAAACTACAGGCCTGTCAACCTCACCTCCATCCCTGGAAAGGTGATGGAACAGCTCATCCTAGAGGTCATCTCGGAGCATGTGGAGGAAAAGGAGATCAACAGGAACAGTCAATGTAGATTAACCAAGCAGAAATTATGCCTGACCAACCTGGCAGCTTCCTATGATGGAATGACTGGCTCGGTAGATGACAGGAGAACAGTGGATGTTGTCTACCCTGACCTCAGCAAGGCTTTTGTCAGTGTCTCCCATAACACCCTCATAGGTAAGCCCAGGAGGTGTGGGTTAGATGAGCAGACAGTGAGGTGGACAGAACTGGCTGAACGGCGGAGCTGAGAGGGCTGTGACCAGCAGCGCAGAGCCCAGCTGGAGGCCTGTGGCCAGCGGTGCTGCCCAGGGCTCAGTGCTGGGCCCAGTCCCGTTCAGCCGATTCACCGGTGACCTGGGCGAGGGCACAGAGCGTCCCCTCAGCAGGCTGGTGGCTGGTACAAAGGCGGGAGGAGCGGCTGATGGCCCAGAGGCTGCGCTGCCATCCGGCGAGAGCTGGGCAGGCTGGAGAGCTGGGCAGGAGGGACCCGATGGAGCCCAGCAGAGGCCGGTGCCAGGCCCTGCCCCGGGGGGGCACAGCCCCACGCACCAGCAGGGGCTGGGGGCTGCCTGCGGGGAGGCAGCTCTGCGGGGAAGGGCCGGGCAGTGCCGGGGCACAGCAGCTGCCCCCGGGCCGGCAGCCAGCCCCGGTGGCCCAGGAGGCCGGTGGCGCCCTGGGGGGCATGAGGAGGAGCGTGGCCAGCAGGCGCAGGGAGGTGACCCTGCCCCTCGGCTCTGCCCTGGGGAGGCCGCCCCGGGAGCGCCGTGCCCAGCGCTGGGCTCCCCAGTTCCAGAGACGGGGAGCTGCTGGGGAGGGCCCGGCGGGGGCTGCGCAGGGGGTGAGGGGCCTGGGCACCTCCCGGGGGAGGGCAGGCCGGGACACCTGCGGCTGCTCAGCCCGGGGAAGGGAGGGCTGAGAGGGCTCTGAGCGATGGCTGCAAACAGCTTCGGGGCCAGCGCCAGGAGGACGGGGCCAGGCTCTGCCAGCGGTGCCCAGCGACAGGGCGAGGGGCAACGGGCACAAACCGCAACACAAGAAGTCTCTTCCGAATATGAGGAAGTACTTCATTACTGTGAGGGTGGCAGAGCGCTGGGGCAGGCTGCCCAGAGAGGCTAGGGAGTTTCCTTCTCCGGAGACATTCAAAACCCACCTGGACATGGTTCTGTGCAGCCTACTCTAGGTGAACCTGCTTTAGCAGGGGGCTGGACTAGATGATCTCCAGAGGTGCCCACCAGCCCTGACCATTCTATGATTCTGTGACGCTTTTCAGCACCTTTTTGAAGTTAGTCAAGCTGTTTCACATTTTGTGTGCACATTTGATTTTTCTGTCTTAAATACAGTACTTTTCCTAGCCCTTTAAATTACTACTTTGATATACAAAGATAATTACCAATTTGAAATCTGAGCTCTGAAGTGCTTACATCTTTATCTTCATCTTCTTGTACATGTTAAAAAAAAAAGTAATTGTTGAGGGTGGCCCAACATACAAGTATCTGACAAAAACCCCGAAAAGAATCATGTTCAGAAAACATACCTATAGTAATTCACTTGAAAATCTTTTCCACTTTGTTTACTTGCAACAGGTAACCAACCCTGGAGGTTTTTTTTCCAAATTAGCACTTTCATCTTATAATGAAATCAGCTAGTTATACCATACTTCCCTATTTAGCTACCAAAATGTGGTATGAAAATATGCATGAAGTCCTACTAATAACAGAATATATCATATCTACCTTATATACTCTGTCAGTTTCCTGGTTGAAAAAGAAAATTAGGTTGATTCAATAATAATTTGTTCTTGACAAATCCATGATGGCTGTCCTTATGACTTTTTTATCCCCTAGATGCTTATAAATTTATTCATAATTTGTCCAGGTAAATCCCAGTTAGGCTGAGTGGTTTTTATTTTCCAAGAAACATCCTTTTCTTCTTTAAAGTATGTTTGCCTTTTGTGACTCCCCTGGGACACCTGCCACCCTCCCTTAGTTCAAGGGGATAATTGCTAATGGTCAGAGACTTCTTATGCTACTTCCTTAAGTACTCTGTGGTGAAGCAAGGAACTGACCTTACTTTAATTCATCCAAGTCACAAAAACATTCCTTCACCCACCTTTCATTACTCCCTCTTGTCTTCCATTTATCTAGTTAGCTATGCTGGTTACTATTAAGCAGTAGAACTGTATTTTCTTTTGCCTTCCTTTAATTTCTCATGTGTCTGTATGTGATCTCTCCTGGTTGTTTTTATGCCTTTTGCTAGTTTTCCTTTGTATTGTTTCTTAGACTTCTTGGTTACCCTCACCTGCTAGCCTTAATTTTTATGCTCGATCATATTTTCTTTGTGTCTACTTTTACATGATTCCTTTGGTTTTATTTTCAGATTCTAAACGAGACTTTAATGCTTCCTTTTTCTTCCGCTATGCCTTCTGTAGCCACTATTTCTTCTGCACTTTCCATGCCAAGTGCTCTCAGAGGCCACAGTTTTAACAAGTGAATATTGGACTAACAGGTACCTGGAAGAAAACACTTTTATGCAGTAGTTGTAAATGAAAGGGTGATAATCCCAGTTTAAACTCTCAAGACAATATTGAACAATTTTTAAGTGAATTGTCCCCATCCTGCTGTTCTGGCTCCTTTTCTATTTATTAGAACTGTGAACTGCATCATGCAACAATTATTTCTCTTCAACTGCCTTTCAGCCTTCACAAGTTCCATTTGCTCTCCCTTACCTTTGCAGTGAACATTACATCTAAGTTGCTTCCTCTGACCTAAGAAACTGGCCTCCACGATTTCAGGAACTTGTTCACATCTACTGTGTTACCAGTAAATATCCAAGAAATTAAAAGTGCCTCCTTCATTAGGACAGGATGTGTTGTTTGAATGCTTCCTGCAGTTTCTCCAAACCCTCCTTCACCACTCTAATTCAGTGATCTGTAGCCAGTAGATCCTTGGTCTTTTCCTTCTGTTGTCTTAACCCTGACTCTCTATCTTTCTTCAAGTTTAGGTAAACAAGCCACCTCACTTCTCTGAGAACTTGTTTTAGTTTTCTAGCCAGCATTAAAGAACGGATTTACAGACTGTTACACAGTATATTCATAGAGATTATAACTCAGAAGAGTGTTTCAAGCCCATTTCCTAGTCACACCTGCCCAGTAACCTGCTGAAAATGGACCAAACTGTTCCAGCCTCAGAGAAGCTTATTGCTATGCCCACATTAACAGCAATAAAACACCAAGTAGACTATAAGGCCTAGGAATGACCAAGGCCAGATGCCAGGGAACCCTGAACCAAAAGGGTGCAAACAAATTTCTCAAAATCTCACCAACATAATTAATTTTGCAGTAATTAAAGAGTTCCGTTCCCCCCTTAGTTTAGTTATTCCCTAGAATATTTAGCTATTCTGTTGGAATATTCCATTTTCTGATAGAAAAGAATTTCTCTGTATGAGTTGACAATCTAATTCACTGTCGTTCCCTCCCCTACTGTTTACAAACACCTCTCCCTACCCTTCGATCCTTCCACACAGCAAGCTCTCTAAATAGGTCACACAGTGAATTAATTTTCATTTGTCATACAAAAAATGTCACATATTCAGATCTTATCTACTAACTGTATCACCACATTTCACTTCAGATGACTTTAAACAGGGACCACCAGAAGCATTTAATTTTTTCACACTGAGTTCAGTATCTTGATTATGGCTTAGAAAAAGTAAGAATTATTTCTCACATCATTATTAGTAGTAGTACATTTATCTGGAAGACAGATTTAATCCTATGGAGTGTTAGAAGAGGCTCAATAAAGGGTCTGTCAAGTATTTTCACATGCTTTGATAAATGCCATTATGTGCATGCCAAATGAATACTATTAATATGGATGATTAAAATATTAAGAACGTATTTGTTCATCCTTCATCATCAAGAGATGAATTTGCATTTTGATTTTTGCATTTTGGAAAGCAGTTTGTATTGAGCTGGAAAATGTCTAAAGCAAATTAAAATAAAATAAAACAAACCAACAACTCTGGCCTTCTGATAGAGAAACACTTGATAGCCTTTTGATTCTTTTTTTGGGATTTCTAACAAAGCATTTGACTATTGAAGTTTCAGTGATAAAAATCTGCAAAGAGAAATGGGGCTGACACCTACGAAGACAATGAGACAGTACGATCAAGTTCCTCCTCTATTTTTGTCAGAGTATGAACAATCTTGATTTTTCTTAATCAAAAATCCCTTGGAACAACACCACAACTAAATCTGTAGTAAAGGGTTCCACATAAATTGCAGACAAGGTGGATCATTTCAGCTGACAATCTTAGCAATAAGCAGTAAATTTCCTAATGTGAGATTTTAAAATATTAATTAGGGAGCTGCAGACTTCAACAGGCCTTAAAGAGTCATCTCCACAGTGGAAAGTGAACAATTTTCAGCTCGTGGAAGACATTTTGAAACTAAGACCTATGTGGCTTTTAAAGTGTTGGGGTTTTTTTTTTTTGTTGTTTGTTTGTTTTTTCTTTTTTCCTTTTTTGTTAGTCAATTTGTTCTGTCTTGTTATAGTTACACAATTTTTCTGGATACTAGGATGCTTTGTTTATGCTGAGAAGAATTAACTTTCATGTTATGTGGTCTCTACTGCTAATATTGAAGAATATGTTACTTAAAACTCAGGAAGGATTTATAAAAGAATCAGCTTTAAGAGGGTTCTAAGAGAAACTTCTTGGAAGTATTCAAGCTTCCAGCAAATTATATTACTGTAAATCCTATCAGATCAGAGTATCTTAAGAAGTAGATGATAAAAGGTTGACTAATGGGCCAGTAAAAACAGTTAGCATTCCTGTGTGATGACTGCTATTATAACACCATCATGTTTCCTTGTCTAAAATACATTCATTTCAAGGAGCCCTAAATGCTCCAAAGATAGCAGTGGTTTATGTAACTAGCCGATTCATGTCTCAGTCAAATACTTCTCCAACCAGTTACAATTTCATCTGTGTTTTTAATTATCAATGGACAGGGACCTTATTAAAATGTTGATATTCAATGCTTTAAAATAACTCCACAGTATTGTCAGTTTGTGTTACGAAGGCACACTAATGCTAATAAGACACCAAAGTAATTTTTCTAAAATGGTGGTCAACAAATGGTATCCATATCTACTACACAAAGTAGATTCCCTCTTTAAAATCTAGTACTGCATGGCTATGCAGGTTATTATTATCAGGATACACTCCTCTGAATAAAATTGGGGCTGCACTCTCTCTTTTTTTTTGTAGAAGAAATGCCCCCCTATATATTGCCATACATAGAAACCTTTGAATGTTCATTAAATTAAAAAGCACCAAAATTTTCACATTATGACATGGCCTTGAATAAAAAACACTGTCAACCACACAGAACAAGTCTTTGTGATTTTCCTTTTCGCCTGCTCTCTTAGTTTTACAGAACATGCTAATGACTGGCATGGAGGAGTACTCAGTAGAACAGCAAAACATACCAAAAAGTAGGAAGTAGTATCAAGGAGAGAAGTGTTGTTGCATTTTCTCTTTCCATTATTCTTGTAATCACACAGTATCAAAACACCTTGGATTATATAATACTAGTACCTTAAAAAAGATTATGTTAATGAGAATACCAAATTAATTTTTAAAGAACAGTTTCTGGTATATACCTCCTATCTAAATACTTTATTTTAGCCAACCATGCAGATATTACAGATGTTGAACATAAGTTGATACACATTTTATATCCACAGATAAAGAAAAAAAAAGGTTTGTTGTTCTGAATTTTAAATGTGTTCCTTGGCAGACAAAGAAACATGTCTATTTGACAGCCAAAATGACCGAGAACAGTAGTGATAGCTCAGTTATTACTAGGGGGTTTCTAATTTGTTCTCTTCATAAAAGTTTAATGCTTGACTTTAATTTTATGGTTTCTAAATTCACAAGAAGACAGCCAGAATTTTGAAACTGATATACATTTACATTTCTGAGAAGAAAATAAAAATTAATCTGTTTATTTTTCCTTCTTGAGAATAAATGGCCTTTCTGTAGACCTTCAAAGTTAAGTGAATAGTGGTTTTAATAGTTTAAGAACTCCATTTTATACTGCTGGAATAAATTGGCTTTTTTCCAAGTAAAACTCTATTCTAACAATCAATTGCTTTGTATTCCCTTAAATAAAATTAGCATGCCCCCCCAAATGCAGTTAAATCTTTCTGATAAACTATCAAATCCATATGAGAAACAAAGTGGTTTTAAACAGAATGGTAAACCAGAGCTTTTTAAGTCTTCCTTCTTAAGAAACTTTCCCTGAAATTGAAGGTTCTCTAAAACTTTAGGATAAAGACATTATTAGTGTAATCCAAGTAACTATGATTCTACGTTCACACACATGCATAATCAGCATTTGTTTTCAGGCACCTTGTTAATCACTAGCTTAGCAGTATAATATAAAAAAAATAGTCTAATCCTCATGTATGGACACAAATATTAGAGACAAAAAAATCTTGAGTTTGAGTGCTGAAGAACAGACCGCAAACTTAGTTTAATTTCCAATGGGAAAGACTTCCTCATCACATTTTCCTCTTAGCTGAAAAGCAGCTAAACATCTTTTTTTCTGCTGTTTAAAGAAAAATTAGAAGAGACTTCTCCAGTTGCAAAATGGAAGTTGTTTGTTACATGTGATTATGGAAGAGAAAAACACAGTGTTTGTGATCATTGATACTAACTTTTCGTTGTGATTTTTGTGACTAAATGGTTTCTAGTACTTCTCCATTCTGATTTGCTGTGTCAGAGATGAACAGTGGAAACTAAAATTTGTTAAGAATTTTGTAGTCAAGCCAGTTTTGATTCAGCAAATGCCAAGCATTTCTGAAGCAGTTCTTTGGAAGAAGTTGATTTCAAAAAAAAATCTTCACTGTAACTCAGTTAAATTCCTTGCTAAATTCTTAGAGCAAACAAAAGAAATCCCAGAATAATCAACTAAACATTATGGTACTCACTCTGCAATGGAAATGGCTTCTTGCCTTGACAGCTGCGGACATCTGTACCTATGCCACCAGTGGTCTTGCAAAGTTCCCGGTGATACTGCGGTTAGGGCACCCAATCCTCCAGCATCTATTATCTTCCAGTTGTATCTACAAGAGCTCTTCCGTAACCACCATGGCTTCTTCAGTGTTACCATCACCCAGTTTCTCAAAAAAAGTCAGATAATTCTGAGAAGTTGATCATTTCTTTGTTGTTCAGAGCACATGCAACAGTGAGTACAGAACAGTAATGCAGAGTTAATATAACTCTAGCTACTGTTCCAGATTTGCACCCAAATCTCTTTTGCAAAATATATACAAAATCTAATCAAAAAGGTATTGACAAGGGAAAGGGTGTCACTGTTCACAATTAAACCCAAAACACATATTTTCATTATTGCTTATTCATAGAGCCAAAGTTTATTGACAGTCCCAATGAGTGGGAGGTTTAAAAAACAAAAAGATACTTTTTTCTATTTTTTTGGGTCTGGTATCCACCTCCACTAGGCTGAGCTCAAGTGTGACCACCACCAGTGCAATATTCATATTAGCTTTTTGCCTTTTACATGAAAACTCCTTATTTGTTTCTCTTCGTTTATTCTATTCCTTTTTTGTAGCTTTTTTCCCCTGTCACATGGTTTTATCAGAAAGGGCTGAAATTCTTTTCCTTTTTTGACACAGCTGTGAGTCCATGGATATAGAAGCAGCATTAGAAGAAATAAAAACCCCTCAACTCTGACCCCTGTACAACTATATCATGTACTGGTGTGCCTGATGTCTCTCCTCCCTCAGTATTAAAGTTTAAATTATGAGTCTACAAGAGAAAAAGAAACAAATTTCTAAGCCTTTGTGGGTTTTTTCTTCTCCTTATGCTCTCAGACTCTCCTTTTGTGTCTTTAAGGGATCAGCATTGTTCCCCAACTGTAAAAATAAGAATATAATCTCAAGGCTACATCTCCTAAAATTTCTTGCAGTTAAAATATGGCTGACTAATGCTCAGCTGGAATCAGAGTCCGCATTCTCCAAATAATTCCATTAAAAAACTATCCCCCAGGGAGATATAATAAAGCTGGTATTAATACCTGTTCACTTCAGAAAAGAATCACCTTGATGTGCTACTTAATATATTCTTGTAAAGAAATTGTCATTAAACGGTGGTTATTCACCTTCCATTTATACCAAGACTACCTTTGTGGAAATTAACACATTTACATCAAAATAAAATTCCTTTTGTTGAGAGGACAAACTAGTGCTGGATCTTTCTGGATACTGTTACGTTTATGTTGCAAGTTTGTACCAGCACTAGTTTGTATCACAGTATTTCTTCTACAGGTTTGTGCCACAGTACAATGCCTGAAGTACAATGCACTTTATTACTGAAGGACAGCAAATGTAAGAGGTGAAACAGCCCATTTTAATCCATTTGATGGCATGGATTGGGGTACCTTGCTGCACCCAGAAAATTCAATGCATGGTACAAATAGATCATCTTTATTCTTTGTGTTATCTACTTACATATACCTACCCTTCCAATCATCCTTGAACAGAGACAGGTTTCTGATGTTATTTTTTCTAAAAAATTTCCTACTGTATAATCTCTTGAATGTATTTGGCTATATATACTTTTATATATATATATATATATATATATATATATATATTTGTTTTCTGAGTAGGTCTGCATGTTTGCAAAACCTTAAGAAAATTCAAAGTTTCAGTACATGTTTAAGATGGGTTTCTTAATGAGAGAATAGACCAGTTCTTAGTTGAAAGACTTCTTTAAAACTCCGGTGGACATTTAATTCTGTCAAACAGTTTTGCTGTGAAACAGCAGAAGTATTCGCTACAGTTCTATGAAGCAGATATGTAACAAGACTTTCATTACAGAATTGGTAGCACAAAGTCTAGAGTAAAATGGCTAACTCCATTTTTCACCAGACTTCTGATGTAGCTTTGTTATGATTGATCTCAGCCTCCTGTCATTTCTTTGCTTCCTGTTTTCATCAGAATATGCATATAAAGCATATGGAAATATTTCCCTCTGGACCTCTAGGATTTTACAAAATCTTTCTGTTTGAAGCTAGAAATGTGACATAGTATTCAATCAATCCCTTCAAAGACATGTAATTTCCTCAGAATGTGGAAAGATTTCACTTGTGAGTGGAAAGGAATGGAATCACCTTATTTTCTTATTCTAAATTCCAATCTCAAGTAGTTTTCTTTACTGGATTAATCTTAATTTTTAGAGTATAATTATCTCAAAAGAATTTATTTAATTTTACAAATAAAAAATGAATGTTAGCATGAAAAATTAACTATGTATAAATCAATAATTCAGTTTTCAATATAGTGATACTTCCAAGACACTTTAAAATGGAAATCTGCTTAGCTGCACAGATATGTTCAAAGCGACGAGCAGTTTCCTGGATGTTGCAAGACAGTTTGGGTCTTCCAATGTTAAACTATAAAGTGCATCACATTACAAACTGCGCAAACAAGGTTGGGAGTAGCTAATCTCACCAAAGGTAAGATTGCTGATGATAGGCAGTATGATGCTAGTATCTGTCCAAAAGTAAGAATTACTCTTCTCTGGAAGGATTATCAGGCTTAGAGTTTAGTACGTGTGGTTATTTTCCCATTCATTTCCTTCCCTTCCTTGTGTTCCAGCTGATACCACAATCTTTCCATTTGTTGAATGGATAGGATGGTACTTATTTTGTAAAATATTTTTTAAACTTTTGAAGTGCTAAATGTTGAAGCACAACTCTAGACTTTTTTTCCAGTGGGAGAAAAAAGAAGTTGCAGAGACAATCTATTTTGTTGAGAAGCAAGGTATATGGGTGCTCTGAAGAAAGAACAAACTCAGTAGCTAAGAAGCATATATATCACAATCATTCATTCTACCTGCTTTGCCTACCGCTTTCCTGTCTGAAATTCACTATCATCTCCTGAACAGATGTCCTCCACCTTCTCCAACTGTTCTCACATTCCTAAGGAAAGAGGTGTATATGGGAATAAGGAGTCCCACAGTAGCAGTCTGGAAAGTCTTATTTGAAGATTTACAGAGTTAATAGGAAGTACATTGGGCTAAAGAAGTTGTCATCATTCTGAGCAGAACTTACTCGTCGTTTGTTACCTGAGAGATCTCATTGCATCATCTTGAATCAGTTCATAGATTTCATGCTTTCAATCTAGCAAACATTACATAAATCTGAGGTGTAATGTACTGAAGCCACCTCTACCCTGTAACCATGTGAAAATTATCACGAATTGGTTTCATATTTTCAGAAGTATCACCAAATTGCTTAACTGAATCCAGTGTCTTGAATCCATCATCTTAAACAATGGTAAGAGACACAAGCCAAGCAACTAGTTATGGGGGGTGGTAAGTAATAATTAGAAATAGCCTACATATTTTGCACAAGGGAGAAAAAGAAACCAGTAAAAATGCCCAGTTTATACATGAAAGGATGTAATATTGTGAAACTGTTGGCAGTGACAAATAAGAAGGAATATGAAAAGGTTCAGGAAAAACAAAAATTTTGTTCTGGCCACAGTTCCTTCCTTGACCTGTGAGACAAAGAAGCTAACATGTTGGACTGGCTGGAAATATGTGGTGTAGTGACTCAGTATATGAGGACACCACCATTTCCTTTTGAAGAAAAAGCAGGAGCTTTCCATATTAAACATGTAAACTTATCTTAAGGATCATCACTTTCCACAAATGGTGTCAATTTTTATGCTTTCTACTTCTCTAAACAACTTAGACCATCAAATCCCTTGATTGTAAGAAGTTTAAATAGTGTATCATTCAAAACGTAAACACCCCTTTTCAACCAGAAATTATTACTATTAGAGTATTCTGGCACAGTCATTATGTGATGTTGCCATTCATAAAATAATTTGGATATATCAGTATTTCCCAGTGTTCATAAATGAATAGAATACTGTTTTCACAAAGATACATGAAAATGTTTAATGTATTTCACTTTTCATGTGTATGGACCAGAGGGGCACATATATGTTTGGTCTATTGATTTCTGAGTTAATCTATGCATTAATAATAGTCATAGTCATCTACGGAAGTTACAAAAGATTTGGGCAACTGGAGATCTGTCTTCCTTTAAGAATTTACCTATATACCTTATCCCTGATCTGGGAGAAGATGTTGAAAAAGAACACTTTGTCTCCTACAAGACTGACTCATTTTTATTCTTTTATGTGGGGAATGTATTAAAAACTATTAATGCCATCAATACACATCTGAATCAAGAAATAACAAAACCAGTAGAAAAGTTACAGAACAGAAATACTGTCTTTGACTTCCACCTGATGAGATCTTGGCTTACTACACAAACAATGTGTGGTGTCTTCTATGTGCACTGACTTCTGTAATATCACAGATTACTTAAAAGTAAAAAAAAATAAATAAAAAATCTAATGATTTAAACTGTTCTTAACAGTCGTGTTTGTATTTAATGAAATAAATTGTATTTATTCAATTCTATTAAAACTAGGAAACAGTTTTAATCCCTTTGATGACTCAACACCTTCATATCAAAAGATTGACTGATACCAGATTGAGAATTATTTTTAATATGTAACTGTAGGAGCTACAAATAATTCAGTCATGGCTGGTTTTTTTTATTTATATGTTTTTGTTTTTCATAGCCTTAATATTTATGTTAAAGAGCTGGAAAGAGAAGAAGGGAGATGAGAAAACATAAAATTAATTAGTGGGTAATATATCCACTATCAGCTTCCTTCCTATTTGGAAAGCAAGCAAATAAACAGTATGCCAATTTCTCTTACTTCTGCCTTGTATTCTAAAGGCTGGACAGTTTTCTAGAGGATGATCATCTTTGGTGAAATTGTTTTTTCCCAAGATCTCCCTTCTGCCTGGTTTCATTGTTCATATCCCCAAGTCCCAAGGTTCAGCATTAGTTCAAAAACCCTACCTAAATCTATTTTCTCACGGTACTGTAAAAATTCTCCAGCTCTAATAGGTCCCTGAAACATGACAATATTTTTTCAACTTATGTTTGTAGCATCCTGTATGGATGAATTCAGATGCTATCAACCTTTCGATTAATAATACATTGTGCTTATGAGTTGTTCTAATTGTTCTTAATTTTATCTCCAGAATTGATCTCAGCTGATCTCTACACCATTGTATGAACTGTAGATTGGCATAGAACCATGGTATTATACTTCATATAAAGATTTGTATGTTTTAAGTCTAGTAGGGACTATTAAAATCCACTTTGAGCTTATGTATAGTGCATGTCAAGTAAACACTGCATGAAATTTTTGACTGAACTTAAAACACCACCTCTAGAAATGTACACTTTCAAGATTTAAGTTTCTGCTGAGTGGGGGATTCACTTTGTGATTTATTACCATCACATGAGAAACCCTTTAATAATACTTCTGGTTTAATGAGACAACTGTGTGTTGTCAATCACTTGATATTGCTATGACTTTTTCTCCAGATTAAGAAGATATCTATTATAAAAAGTCTTTTTTCCTCGTACTTGTGTTAATATAACGTAATTAAATTTTCTCCCAAGCTAACCTTGGACAGATGAAGTAGAGTAAAAGAATTAAACTATTCAATTTGTACATCAGAATTTCTGAATCTCAAATCATTCTGATGGCTTTTTTCCCCTTTCTAAACAATTTCTAATTTGTGAACTTCTTTTCAGGTATAGGTACTATACTCCAGCAAATGTCTTACGGACTTGTTTATCCACCTCAGCAGAATATACTACACACATAATTTGACTTAATATTTCCTTCTCTGTACTTTCATGTTGACCTTTGCTTTCTAAAACCAGAATTTCAATGACAATATCTATAACCAGGACATCTAAAACATTTTCCAAATCAGTATGCAAGATAACAGTCTCCCTTCCTATAACAGTCTCCCTTCCTATAAGGGTACTTTCCATTACATCTTAGTCTGTTTACACAACTGTAACTACAGCAGTTAGAAAGTGTGAAAGGTGCATGGTAAGAGCTGACCTTCAAACATGACTCAGTAGTCATACTTCTTAGGCAAGCTTCCAGAATCTTTCCTTAGGCAAGACATACAGCAATCTAAAACATGTATTTGCCTGAAATTTGTAGTATTCTTAAAGTTCCAGCCTTTTCATGACACCTGTACATAAGAAAATGGGAAATAAGAAGAAGCAGGCAAATTCTCACATACATGTGCATGATTTGAAGAGCAAATATATATATATACACATATATATATATATGCAGACATGCAACTTGATTCTTTCTTTGTTTTTCTAGCAATAAAAAGGAACATCTCTGGAATATATCCTGCTTCATACATATTGCTAGACTTTTGACAGCTGTTCTGGGCAATTTACCATCCTTTTCCATGCACTGCTTTTCCAATGAGTTTCAGAGCAGACCAGCTGTCAGAGAAAGAAGATCACAAACATCACAAGACTACAAGATATTTTTTTTTCCTGTGCTTGACTTAGAGACCAGGTCTGGTTCTTTAAAGTTATATTTGTATCTTATTTTATAGAATATATTTGAAAGACTACTTGATAGTGGTTAAATGGACTCTTGTTTTTAATAAGGAATTATTGTAAAGATTAGAAAAACAAAGAATTAAAAACACCCAACAAACTGTTCTCAAATTCTAGGTGTAATTAAAAATTAAGGAAAATAATTCTTTATTTTTCTTGTCCTTATTTCACTGTTCTTCGACAGTTCCACTTTTGGGTTACTTTCATCCATAATAGCAGGAGATTCCTACACAGGAAGGGCAAAGCAATTACAATAAACTACTCGGACAGTGAAACAAAAAGTTTGAGTCTTAGAAAAAGACCTTTTCTTAACTCAAAAAGGAATGGAAAGTCACAGCTTGTTTAAAAAAAGAGAGAAAAAGAATCAAGACACAACAAATTACACACCCACCCCCAACTTTTTATCACTTGTTAGTCCTGGTTCATGCCACTACTTTATTTAATAACTTGCTTGAACTAAAGAGGAACATAAGGAACAGAAACTGGGTAGCAGCATAATTTTTTCTTTCCTTTTGCCTTCATACATATTCACTTACCCACAAAACTCAGCATCTGAAGATGGAGTGACACTGTTCTCCTCTATACTTCTTCACCACTGTAAAAAAAGACATAGTGGGGAAAGTGGACTGTTAGGTTCACAGAGTAAATTTATTTTCTTTTCTGGACTAGTCTACAAACAGAGTAAGTGTTGCTTCCTTCTTTACAGAAGCTATCCGATAAACTACAGCCTGATTGTAACTAATAATATATTCTGTTCCCATAAAGAATTACCTAATCTTTCAGTGGTAGATACAAATCAAGCTTGTATTTCCTAAAACAAGATTTCTTTTTACTCACTTTGCACTGTTGGTATCTAAAACATATTTGACACAATTATTTCTCTTAATTATTCCATTTAATTGACACACTTACCAGCTAGAAGAAAAACATTTTTTTTTACTTTATAGCATTGTTTCAAATCCCTGCTCTTTATGCATGTAATGCAAATCTTTCTCATTTAATCTCTTTGAAGAAAGCCCTAAAAATCTTGTATCGTAATGCTATTCCTCACTAATAATTATAAACTGCTCCTTCATTCTAGAAGAATTAGTTGAATTATCTCAGTAATGACAGTGATGCAAACAATAAGATCTCACTTTCAGCAAAATCAAATATATCTCTTAGGAACACATTCTGTAAGTGTCCATCCTGATTAATTTGTTCCTGTTTGATCTAGCTTCTTTTCCCCTTTTAAACAATCCACCATCCTCCATATCTTCAAACACACAAGACCCTTAGATTGTCAAGTTCTTCAGGATATTGGGTTAATCAGAATTATATTGAATTCTTAGAGGAAAATAATGTACTTCAGCTGAACAATAAACATCTACCATTTTTTTTTTTTACCCTCTCATAAATACAAAATAAGGAATTAAACAAGGATGAACATACAATCAGTCTGATGAAGGTAACATTTTTCTCACATAAAATTACACTCTTTTTGTATGAGGGAAGGGTGATTTGAGATGGATGAAGTGCAGCAGAAAGAACTCAACAAGGGAGCAAGACATAAATTACTCCACTTTAATTTGGCCAATGGAAATGAGAGTAAAAACCTGTTATTTGCTGCCCATTATTCAAACTTATTAAATGAAATAGTTGTCGCTATTTTTCTATGCCTCCACTGCAATACAATACAGCTCTTCTAGACCTCAGATCTAGAGAATAGATGTCAGAGGTAACCTTGTAACACAGGGCAAAGAATCTGTTTTACAGAGTTCCTCATATGAATATTCTCTCTCTTTGCTCACTTCAGTGCAAAAATAACATATTACAAACATCCTTTCTGTTACACCCCCCACATCAGAGTTATTTTTAATCTTGAAAACATACACTCTAATTTAAAAAGAAGCCCAACTTAGTCTCCTAAATCTATACTTTGTTTTCGTATTTATAATTTTATAGATTTTATATGCATATAAATTTGCACACCTGTATGCATATATATTAATTATATACATATATAGATGTAAAAAAATTATATATATAAAAAATTAAATGGGCAACTAGGGAAGTTTCTCCATAGATAATGCATGCATGGATATGTTTAATTACACACCAGCTGAATACAAAGTATCTCTTACTTGAATTAATACTTGTCCTTTTGAAATCAATATAAGTCACTGAGTAAACACCTGTCTTGAACATCAAGTCCTTCAAAGATATGTAGATATGAACCTAAGAAGCCATCATTAAATATGTACTTTTTAAATCATGTCCAGGACACAGGGAACTTATCTTTCAATTTAAATAATAAAATTAGGTAATATGAGTTATTCTGAAATACTTCTTTAAGTAGTTTCACACTCATTCTGAAAATGTTATTATTATGAGAGACACCAGTAAAGATTATACTGAAGATAAGAAAAATAAAATGGGATTTTTCTGTGATAATGAATTACTCAGTTAAGGCACAGTAAAGACCTCTTTCTTTAGATTTTCCCTTATATGAGAGAAGTACACAGCCAAAGAAAGATGAAATACATAAGGCATTTGTGATCACAGTAAACGCTACACATTGTTTTTAAGCAGTATTCAACCTTAGTTTATTTCCTGTGTCATTGCAATATTACACGTATGATCTAGAAAATAAGCATCAATGGACAACAACAGGTTTTTCATTATATTTGTACATAGAATAAGGGTGGAATTTCTGCCTAAATGTCAAAGGTTGTATGCATTAGTTTCAGGACTAACAGTTTGCTGTAATTAATTGCTGTCTTGAGAGTAGCAATGAAACTATCAATCAGGACTAGTTCCGGTAGTGTCAGACACACAAAAAAGCACACTATGTACTAAAAAGCTGATAAATATTTCTCCTCCTATGACCATACATAGTCAATTCTAGTCTTTGTATCTCTACAGAATTAGGGTTTTGTGGATTTATAAAAGACTTCATAAAAATTAAATTACACCAGCCAACTTTCTTGTAATTTGAAACATCTAACTTTTATTAGTATTTCCAAACTGAATTGATACAAATACCATCTAGAAAGAAATTTCCAAAAGGTAGATGGTAAAAGAAGTTGTGAGTATAAGTTTGTCTGAAGAGGTTTCTTTTCTGTGGTCTTTATTTCTCCACTGTCTGATTCCCCAAACCTTGTTTTATCTTGGTTACAGAAATACAAGAGAACTTATAAGTTCCTAAATCTTTTATCCTTGACCAGTTCATAAGTTCTATCAAAGTGGCTTAAAACACCATCTTTACATTTTTTTTTGCTGCAGGAAGAGCATAAGATAACTTTGAGGATAGAGAGGGTCATAGTATCTTCACCAAAAGTAGACCTTGGCAAAAATGAAATTTTAGGAACAGCCCAAGATTTCAGAAAACTGATATGCATTACATTACAGACAGACATTTGGCCCAGGTTTAAGCAGATGACCCCACCATTACACAGGCTGACCCAGGTCATCTTCAGAGCATAATGACAAGTGCCAGTCACAAACTGCCAGACAAGCCCAGTGCCTTTCTCTGTGACAGACTAAGATTTAACTATGTGGAATGATATCAGAGACTTACAGAAGCACAGGGTGGAGGGGGAACCCACAGTGTCACGTTGAAGTGGAGACCAAAGCCTGGGACACAGAGAAAGGAAAGCAGGCTTCAGTGTTGCTCTGCAAGTCTGTGTGGAGACTGAAGGACAATATAGGGGGGTCCACTGAGGTGGAAAAACCATGAAAAGACTCAGTTGGTATTGAACAGGGAAATATTGGAAAGGTTTGGTTTCCTTCCCACACAGAACAAAAAATGAACTTTGAAAACTGCAGTGAAACTGAATTGTTCTCTCTACACCTCTGATTCAGGGACTGATTTTTCAGCCATATAATAATTCTCATCAGATGAACACCTTATCCAGATTGGATGTTGTAGGAGACAGAGTTATTATTTCTGTTTGGGTTTTTTGTTTTGTTTTGTTTTGCTTTAATTTTGTGTTATTATTTTGACAGTTCTTAGATTTATAAGTTATTGTTATAATAACAATAAATATAATAATAAATATAATAATAATAATAATTCTGTACAAGGTGCTTTTTTTGTGGGAGTTATGACTGCAAGAGAGCTCCTACACTAATCATGTGCTGATTTTTAATTTTTCAGAGTTTCTATGTACACAGTTTCCAAAAGGTGCTGTTAAATCACTGTTGGCTAACTGAAGCACAGTTATGCTAGTGATCACTTAACTTTCTCCTTTGGTTTTCCCATCAGAGCTTGTTGCTGATGCCTGAATTTTCATAACTTTTTGCTCTACTTTCTTTCAATGAAAGTTCTTAGATGTTTTTGATAGCACATCTAATGTGTCTGTTCTTTGGAAAATATTTCTAACATTTAGACTACCTAAATCATTGGTGAAGATAACTTTTGATTATTAGCTGTATTTCTAAGAATCTTTCAGCAATTAATAATTAGAAAAGTTAAGAATTTACACTAGACCTTAGGTCATATATCTCTGAAATGATTTTACATTACTGGTATATTAACAGATGTATTACACTAGCAAGAATTAGAATAATTTGAAATCCTAAAGCTCCCCTAGCCTCATTGTTTCAACATCAGTTGTTAGAAAAAAATTATACATGGACACAGCTTAAGTTTCCAAACTACATATTCAGAGTGGTAAGAAGCTGCAGAATTCTGTTTGGTCATTTCAGAGCTACTAATTACCGTTTTATCGACAGATTGGTTCCTCTAGTCAAATTGACCCATCTACTTTCTTTGACTAACTGTTAAGGCCAGACTTGGCTTTTTTAGTGTAAATATGGATTATTGTTTCCAGAAGGTGTCATTTTTACCCAGGGGCAAAGTATAGGACCGTACTGATTTACAACTTCTCCTAAAAATATGGATTTTAAAATAATACTGTTGTTCAGCTAGTGTCCTGTAAGTTATAAGAGCTATTTTCATTTGTAGTGGTTATATTTCACTCAATTTGTTAATTCATACCTATGTTTCTTCCTGCCTTCATTAAAACACACATGTGAACCCACTTGATATTCACTTACGCTCTTTTTGTTTGCTTATTTGTTTGTAAGATATAAACCTTTTGAATCATTAGGTTATTACATTATTTTTTTTAAAGAAATTGAACTCTAGACTTAAAAATAATTTGTATTTATGTGGGGTGGTACATAATTACACAGTGTATAGATAATTTCGTCAGAAATTATATGCACTGTGGTCAGCAAATATTTGCTACTCAAGAGCTATTACATTCATTGGGTTGGTGGTCTTTTCATATTGATATTTTTACAGAACCTAAGATTTTTATCTTTGCAGACACATAAATGATCCACTGACTTTTATATATAGAGTATAAATGAATAGCTTGAGTATGTGTTTAAACAGACATGAGGATGTAGGCATAGAGGGAGCAAGAACTTCCATAATTACACCGTGAGTTATACATCTTCAGAAGTACACATCAAAAGATGATAAAAATCTGTGGCTGTGGCCAAAACCCAAAAGGGCAGAATTTCTTCAACATTCACTTGCTATCTACTTCTAAAACATTTTACCTACTCAGCACCAGGCAGATGGAGGGGTCCTAAGTGACGGAGGAATGGAAACAGGCCCTGCTTGGGACTGCAGGTGAATCACCCCCAACCTTCTGCACCTTCCCGGGTGCCCCTATACAATAGGTACGCAGCTCTGGAACCCAAAAGCCAGGAAAATGACGGTGTGGACAAAAGCCTGTCCAGGCTGGAGGAGTTGCCTGCAGAGAGTTGGTCAACCCCACATGACCACCTCTGCTAGGAAGAAAGGAAAGGTGGTTCTCATTGGCGACTCCACTCTGAAAGGAATGACTTTGGCTAGTTTAGGAGCCTGCTTGTCAGAGTTCCTTGAGAGATAGTTCTGAAAGGCCAAGGGATCCAGGAAGGCTGCACATTCTTCAAGAAGGAAATGTTAAAGGTGCAAGAAGAGGCCATCTCCTTTGTGCCAGAAGACAAGCCAGCAGGGGAGAAGACCAGCCTGGCTGAACAGAGAGCTTTGGCTGGAACCCAGAGAAAGAATTTACCTGAAATTGGCAGGGGCAGCTGGAAAGCTGCCTGGTGGGAAGGGGCCTGGGGGTGCTGGCTGACAGCCAGCTGAACATGAGCCAGCGGCGTGCCCAGGTGGCCAAGGAGGCCAAGAGAATCTGAGCGTGTGTCAGAAACAGTGTGGCCAGCAGGAGCAGGGCAGCGATTGTGCCTCTGTGCTCAGCACTGGCGAGGCTGCACCGTGAATACTGGGTTCATTGTTGGGCCTCTCTCTGCAAGAAGGACGCGGAGGTGCTGGAACACGTCCAGAGATGGGCAATGAAGCTGATGAAGGGTCTGGAGCACAAGTCTTGTGAGGAGCGGCTGAGGGAGCCGGGGTGTTTAGTCTGGAGAGGAGGGGGCTGAGGGGGAACCTTATTGCTCTCTGCAACTGCCTGGAAGAAGGCTGTAGGCAGGTGGGGGTCAGTCTCTTCTCCCAGATAACAAGTGACAGGACAAAAGGAAACAGCTTCAAGTTACACCAGGGGAGGTTTAGACTGGATATTAGGAAAAAATTATTGACTGAAAGGGTGGTCAAGCATTGGACCAGGCTTGCCCAGGGAGGTGGTGGAATCACCATCCTTGGAGGTATTTAAAAAAGTGAGTGCTTAGAAACATGATTTAGTGATAGATTTGGCAGTTGTGGGTTAACAGTTGGAACTAATGATCAGAAAAGTATTTTCCAACCAAAATGATTCTATGATGATTCTATGATTCTAAAAATCCCACAGTGATATGATAAAGCATCTTTAAAAATGAGCAAAATCCCCATCCTAATGATAAGGTTCAAGAACCTGTTTCAAAATATGTTTGTATGAGAGATGAAACAACCTTATGCCACAAAAATATACTTGTTTAAACCTGCATTAGTAAACAATTGTAAGCCTTGCAATTCTAAATGCCACCTAGCTGATTCACGCTGTATCTCCACATCTCTGTAATGTAAACAATACAGTTATTCCACTAGAATGATTAAAGTTTGCCTGTCATCATGAGATATCTGCAGTCAGCCATCACTCGACATGTAGCAAAATAAATAAAAGCAGAATCCATGTGGAGGCCTTATATTTGTACCATAACCATGTTGTCCTGTAATGCAGCACAGTGATTGCTAGTAACTACCTATAAGCTATGTAGTGAATTTGCAAGGCCTAAGGGCTTAGGCTTCTCAAACCTGCCTTGTCTCAACTTTTCATGAGCTGCCTGCAGTATTGTCTTACTAAGTTTTGCTGTCACACTAATTTTTCTGTTGACCAGCATGTTTTGTAATAGGACTGAGAAGAGCAGAAGTGTGAGCATAACACCCAAGAAAAGGGATAAAAGCTAAGACATGTGTACTAAGAAGGGTGCATGTAAGAATTTTAGTTTAGACGATATATATACATCTATATATATAATTTTACATGTAAGGCATGCTTTCTTTTGCCCATTAAAAAGATTGCCGTTGTAGCAATAATGTGCAGCGTTTTGCCTTCAAATAGTGCATGATGTTACATGGAAAATGTCTGAAACTCACAGCTGGGTGATGACAGTAGCTTCAATGGGAAGTGACAAACACTCCTAAAATTATTTCATCCATCCTCCCAGTATCTTAAAGTCATTGACAAAAAACTGCTGAAAAGAACATTTTTTAACTCTTTCCTACTTTCCCCAAGCTATCTGACATACTTAAAACGCACTCATGCCATTTAAAGATTTCTGAGAACATGTCTGAGCTCAGATGGCAGAACATAAAACTTTTTAGTCCAGGAAAAAATGCAACGAAGTACACTTTAATTGGTAACTCTAACATAATATGTGACCTGTCAACAAAGCAGTATTTTTAAATGTTACCCGTGACAGAATATAATGCTATAGGAATATGTTTGTGCTCGAGTGTTTTTACCAATATTTTTAAGAAAACCTTTAAACAAAGCAATGTTTCAAAGAATGCACTATCTGAAGGATGACAATGATGCAGAGATATTTAGGCATGGGAGAAGATACAAAAATTGCTTATCTGGTTTCTGATAGCTAGACTAAATACTTGCAATCTACATCACTTTTTAACTAAAACCACAGAGGTTAAATCTATGGGCTATTGAAAAACTAATTTCTGAATTTCTTTTACAAAACCATTGACAAAGAGTAGAAGAAATGCTTAAGTAGCTGACAGGTAACATGTCATCTTCCTAATGGGTTGCACTGTGACCTTTTACAGATATGGTTTAAATATGTTCAAAACTCCTATTTCACTCAAAAAATACTCTCCCACCCCCCAGTTCCTTGTAAAGATATATTCTGATTGAATAAACTGACTTTTTAAGGGTGACTCCTATAATATATTTCTGTAATTCTTTTATTGAGAGAATCAAATCTAATACCACTTCGCTGATGAGATGCGACCATTGCATCACTCATTCCTAGTTCACATTTCTTGCCTTACTTTGTGGAGGCAAGAGTATTTTCCCCCTTTTTTGAAATATGTAGCAAAAAGAAAGGTTTTATGTACCTCTTCTCTGACTTTGGGCATCTTATATGTTAGGTTTCCATTCTTGAAGCATATTGCTCACCTTCATTTTAAAAAACAAACATAAAATAATCAATAGAAGAGGTAGAAACAACAATGTGCATATTGGAATTTTAATATAAAGTTTGAGATCATCTAATCGAGAAATATACAGTACATTACAGATTAGTTAATTGGTCTTGACTGACTCAGATGTAACGGCCCAGGAACAGATTTGCATGCTGTGCTGAGACAGGGCATCCCTCCTCCTTCTCCCTTTTATTAGCCATGGACTTAACCAACCCAGATATTTTAAAATTAGTAAGGACTGCAATTTAATTCGCATTGATTGGCACTTCTTATTTGATACATTCACATAGGCTGTTTTGCTTTATCTGAGCTACTTACACCATAAATGTTTTCTGTATAACATACAGTACCATTAACAATGTAAGTTTAATTACACTTTTGCTTACCTGAAGATTTCTTTTTGCAATTCAGTCCTCGTTTCACTCCCTTTTAATTTTACAGAGAAGATTCCGAGAATGTTTTAGGATAGCCTGGGAGGTTTTCCAGATTTTTTTTTTTAAATATATAAACTTAAAATTACTGCTATAACCAGTAACAATACAAACAAATACCACAGAAGTACCCAACAGTGTATTACAGAACTTGACTTCAAGACCACTGTACTCAGCTGAGCCAAAGGGCGGTTTTGCAGTCTGCTCTGAGAACAACCAGTAAGTAATAGCTACTGAGGTGTGCAAGAGGTAGAAGTGTAAACCAGCAATATGGTGCATCCTTTTAGTTTTTAGCACTTGTAACTGGAAATTCAGAGACTATGTAAATTCTCACTGTACTTTTGAGGTATTTACTTCACAAAGTAAAATATTAAAACTACATTGTTATCTTTCCAGGTTGGCAATAACCAATACCTTGACTCCATTAAGAGTAGGATTCTATTATACTAAGTACAGACGTATAATCTCTGCCATAAAGAATTATCTAATAAAAATTCACAAAAGCAAATCTACAGGCCTAAAAGGAGTTTAGGAATGGAAGGAAAAAATAATACAAAAAGCTTACTTTACATGGCTTTTCAGATAAACTCTGCTGCAAAGAACAGAGCTCTTTTTCAACTGGTTAATGACCAACTTTTATCATTTAATTTTTGCAGTAAGGTAGTAGAGACTATGTTTTATTTGTATTTGTGCAATAACTGGCTAATCAAATGTTTCTTGGTGGAGATCTCTTGAGCTGCAAGACAAAATTCAATTCCAAGTGTATAAAATTACTCACTATAGGATCAAGGCCTTCTCACCTTTTTTAATCCTAGAAAAAAATGTTTTAGTAAAAATAATCTATTCAATTAAACTGTGTCAGCATAATTAATAATGTATAGAAGTAAAATTCCTAAGAATAGTTGGATATTTTTCAAATTTTGTGTGCAGTTTCTTAGTTTTCAATTCATGATGATGTGAAAAAAAACCCACTAGATGTACTTTGAAAGGAAGATCATCATTCTGAAAAGAAAAATTCCTGTTTATTCAATTTGACAGTAGACTGAGTGCAGTGATAGTGTAGATTGTAGATGGGTAACTGAGAAAAAAAGTGTGAGATTCACTCAGAGACCACTGACTTATTTTCAGAGCTGCCCACATGAACTTTCACTATTTGCCTTCAAAAACCTTATAACCTTTAGTTTATTCAGATGATAAATCCCTTATAAGCAGTATAAATCCCTATCATAGCTAACTCCTTATTTCAAATCGAACATACACATTGTATAATATAGGATGCAGTTCAGACTATTCAGAGATCATTTCAATTCTTAACTGCTCAAGGGACATGCTTTTTTCCCCTACAATAGCTCTTCTGGGTGCAAAGTTACAACACTGTCAATGTTGCAATTTACAAAGGTGCCAATGAGCTTCTTTAAAAAACAGAGTATTGAAGTAACATGATTCTGTTGTGATTTTACAGTAGCAGAGGAGTTTCACACAATGTGAGGGAGCATCATAATTTGCTTTTCTATTTTCTTTCTTCAGATAGAAAAAACTAAGAAAAGTGTCAAATAAAATGACACTAATTCATTTCTATCAAATGTTCCCCTATTAAAACTCATTTTCTTATGCAAAACAAGCAAAGGGAAAGAGAAGGGGGAATTCCTTCTCTGGGTAAATACAAGCTCCCTTTATTGCTTTTCAAAATGTTATAAGTTTCCAAAATGACAGCAATACTCACTTGTGCCATTTTCATCAAGTATTTATCAAAATATATTTATGGGTTTAAACACAGAAAAACGGGGCATATTTTATAATTTATTTCTCACATTGCACTTTTTTTTCAGGCAATGAGAAGAAATATTGTTAATTATTTTTTTTTTTTGCATCAGAGATTTTAATTTATGGAAAAAAACAGATGCTTGACAGCAACCTTTCAATGCATAGGGGACTCAGTGAAGAGCAGAAATTGAAATTTTTCAAAAGGGAAACAAATCTTTTAAACAAGTGTAATAGTTCTAGAAACCCTGGTTGGATTCAGATCATTCAGTCTAAGTGTTTATGAAAAGTTAAAGTAATTTTCAAAGAAGAGAGACCGAACACAATTGAAAGAAATATTGCTTCCAACAATCTACAGATTACACTATACCAAATGGAATGACCAGCATTAAATAGGCATACCAATTTTAAGGGACAGGCACAAGGAGTGTCTTATAGCAAAGATTAATTTCATCTACTACTTAAATTGTCAAATCTCTATTAAGCGCTTGTCATTTCTAAGGACAACAGCTATGGTTATACTATGAATACTTTTTACCAAGATCAATGACAGCACTTGTTTACTTGCACTTTTTTGCTTTCAAGGGACTTAGATTGGTAAAAAATTTTTAGACAGAGCTGCACAGTCTATGTATATATCTCCAAGGTGATACTGGGCTATTTCACAGAACCCCTGTTACGCTACCCCTTTATTACTCTTCATAATGGTCTGACCAGTCTTGATGGTGTTTTCAGATGTGACAAATTTTGCAGTTTTGTTTTCTTTAGCTTCCCTTCCTTCTTCTCCTACCACCTATGACTCTGTTGCTACTGCGTAGTTTGAATTAGTCCTCTGATCCTTCCCTCCCCAAACTTCAGCAGCCACTACAGGCAGCATTTGATCATGAAGGTGCCCACCAAGGATTTACAGGTAGTGTTTGGCCCAAGGGCTATGCCTGAAGACGCATGATAAGATAATCAAATTTATCCTAAACTGTATTACAACATGCAACGTAAATGTTATGATTTAATGGCAACCACATCTTAAACACATAAATAAAACACTTGTGTTCTTTGGGTTTTTTTTTAACACAAAATACTAAGAGGTCCCATCATGTAAAAAAATTGCTAAGTATTTCTGAAAAATCAAGCTTGATAAACACTCAGGTATGCCTTAAATGTTTCATATCCTCTGAAGACATGAAGTTTCATGTATTTCTCTTTTGCTAGAAAACAGTTGCCTCTCATTTTAAGTTAGGCATTCAAATGGGGTGTTGGGTGTTCCACCACAAGATTAATCTCTGCAAATCTCTACAGATAACAAGGGTAAGATGTCTGATAACAGACTGGGGCTCTGAGAAATCACGTATGACAATAGTAAAGTTGAAGCCTATTGGATAATCACATTACTGTTTGAAATTCAGCAAATGTCAACTGTGGAAAAATAATATTTCACAGATTTTCACAGTTTTATTCACTTTTCATTGAAATCCAGTAAAACCACAGAAAACAGATGGAGGGACAATCAGGAAGCAAATATGGAAAAAATATGTAAATATAAGATTTCACACAACTGAAAATGTTTTGCAGATTTACCAAAGGGATACTTTGATATTGTTTCAACTCTCAGAAGAACATCTAGTTTAGGATTTCAAACTAAACAGCTTATTTGCATACTGTGGTTTCTGTGATTGCTAGCTATTCTTTAAATAGGTTTGGAAAGCCAAACCACAGAACCTGGTTTAAAATCACAGGAAAGTACCTACCTACACAGCTTCTCTGGAGATTCATCTTACGGGAAATACTTATTTTTGCTTCACCTCATTAGGCAAAAATCCCTGAAACTAGTTAAGATACTCTGAGAATCCAAGTGAAGGAAAATGGTGTTACCATTCTCATTAATTATTTTTCTTATTTAGAAAACTAAAATTCATCAGAATAGAAAGAGAACAAACCACACATTAAAATGTAAGTAACATTGATATTTAATATGAATGTTTTCTAGAACCTTTAGTCAAAAGCATTTTGTCACTCACTTCCACTGGGTACACAAGCAAGTTCCTAGTGGCACAGAAATACAACAGGCTCAATGAGATGACAGCAACCTCAAAAATGCCAATAGAAACCGAAAGCAGTGCTATTGTAAGAATGCTGCATTGCAGAAGTGAGATTGTGTAAGAATAAAAAACTTACTCTATCCCTGCTAATGTGTACTAAATAGAGAATAATTTCTTTTGTAAGAGTGATTTTTCAAAAAAACCTCCTGTTTTTCCCAGGGGAAAAAAAAAAATAGTTGTTGGGTTTCAAAATTCTTTTCTTCATTTTCAAACATCTCCTGTCTGAGAACAATGTATTTCAGAGTACTTTTTTTTTTGTTGTCTTTTATTCACGTGACAAATACTTATCTACCGCATACTCTTTTATGAACCTTGTAAATGTTTTCCTGATGTTAAAGCTTTCAAGATTTTTGATCTAAGAGTCTTCTGATCCCTGAGCTCAGAACGTTTCAGAGCGCACATGTAACAGTAGGCCAGAGTAAGAGTATGCTTCATAACTGGTGTGCGTGCGTGTGTAGTTATTTATGTCCTCTTTTAGATAAGCTGTTCTTTGTATTGTGTATATTGTTTCCTTCAGCCTCATTGAGATGCAGAAGTTATACCACATTGTTTTCTTCATTTAATTCATTTGAGATATCCTTATGATATGAGTCCACGTGACTTGTATTTTTGGCACTGATATCCAAAGAAACAATGCTTATTTCCTGATAATATATGCCATCACTGCATGTGTCCCTTCCCATCTTTCTAACTGCTTTTTTTTTTTTTTTTATAAAGTTGATTCACATTTTTTTACAGGTTTGCCTATGGGTTTGAACACACCGATTGCTTTCTTTCAATTGTATGCATGTCTGCTGTTCTTGATCTAATTTAATCAGTAAGACACTGCATTTAAGCATTCTCTCTTTAATATTCTGACCGTATTGCTATCATAAGCATAAGAGAAAAGCTCACATAATAGACTTTATCATTTCAATATCATTTTTTGTATGTGTGTGTGAAGGTAGATGTTAAAATATTTCCAGTCTCTGCTCTTAAATCAATTTATGGATTTTGGACAAAATTTTCAGTATCTTTCTACTCCATTAAGAATCCTCTTTCCCTATTTAAGTACAGCACTAAATTACTCTTCATCTTTTCCTGTTCTCTTGCTCAATGCTCAATGATGTCTTGCGCATTGTTTGAATACCCACCTCACCCCACCCCACCCCATTTCTACCAGTTGTATTTCATTCAAAATCTGATAAAAAATTTACTATAAATGAATTTTGGTGTGGCTGTCCTTTCCCTTCTTTTCCCAGACTTTTTAAACTTTATGACTGCTAAACACCTTAAAAATTTTCTCACTTGCTCTCCTATTACATGGTCAATGCATAGGATTTCCACATATTATACATATTGGAAATGTTCTTCTACATTAATATTGAAATGGCTATAAAGATTTCATGCTACAGTGCAATTTTCCTGCAATTAGGGCTTGATAAAGATGAAGCAGAATAATGAGGGTTTTTTTAATTAGGAGTTCAATATTCTTAGTGGCGTCAGCAACATTATTGTGTTTTTTAATTATGAGAACTATAATAATTCAAAGAGTTTGCAAACTTTCCTGTTTCATGATTTTGATGCCAATTTGGTAATACCTTTGCTGCTTATATCCCACTGACAACTTCCAATCCACATACTAGTCAAGTTTCACTAAAGCTGTTTAACAGCTTCCTTTGGTTTTGTCAGTTCAGATGATAAGAACAAAAAGTACCAAACAATACAAGAAAGGTTTTTTGTGCTAGATTTCTAGTGAGTAAATGCGTATCAATTTAATCTCCTTCCTTCAAGATACTGATTTCAATTTCATTGTTTTCTAGTCATTATTACTTAGTGTTTGAAACATTCCGATGCTGTGAATTCTTGTCCACGTATCTTAAAAAAGGCCTATTTATGTGTTTCAAGTCTTGAGAGCATGTGTTGCTAAGCCGGAGGCCTCGTTTGTAAACTTCATAAAGAATGAGACACCAGACATCTTGGAATTTTTTTCCTGGGTCACTTTAAGAAGCTTTTCACAGATGCTTTTTTAAATAAACCTCAGATGCAAACTTGTAAAATGCTCAGATTCTTTCATTGTAAAGTTTTGTATTCAACAAAATCCAACAGTATAGTTTTAAACTTGTAGTCCCAGTATGACCTGAAATAAATATACGTATTTCCTGAGGATGATTTTGAATAGAAGTATATGTGACCAAAAGTAAACTATCAGAAGGGACCCAGTACTCGTTAGTTACTGTGCAGCAGACACAATCCAATTCTGTTTGTACCAGCAGGAGCAACAGGAACAACCACTTATCCTGCCTGCAACTTTTTCTCATTTTTCCCATCGCAATTTAGACAGATTTTAGTCTATCCAGCTGATGCAGGATCCTCAACTACGCATTCCCATCATCACGTTTTTGTCGCCACAAATGCCACTGTGACTTCATAGGATGACAGCTCAGGCAGTCCTTTCTAGATGAAAATGATCACCTTCCCTCACCAACAAATGCAGTCTCCACCTCCCCACTCCTGCCCTCCAAGAGTTTCCTACTGGATCGCTTTCCCAAGCCATCTCACTGAGCAGTCACACAAGCAGTCATGCTAAGGTGTGCTGCGAGGTGGAGATAGGTGGTCAGGGGCACAAAAAGGCCCACAGAAGCCCTCAGCTAAACGGTCTTCAGTTCCGTGGGGCCATATTGTCAAAGACACTTCTGCTGCATCCATGAGGAACTAAATCCTGCGCTTCCCCTCTGGGACGTTCATTGCTTCTGCCTACCAAGCTCCCTTCTAACTCAAAATCCTTATTTCCAGTTCTAAAACTTTACAGTGCCTTGGAAAATTGTTTCTTCAGTGTTAAATCCAGGGTGGAGGTTAACTCATTCAACCTTACAGCATGGAAAGCAGAGAAGCTGAAGCATGCTGAACAGAAATGGATTTCCTGAGTTACTCTGTCACATCAGACACCCATGTCACAAAATTGCCTTCATAAAACTATTGATCCCTGTCTTAGAAGCCTCTCATTATTTGACTTTTGTTTCCTGCATTTCCAGTGAAAAACAGCTTTTACTTTTTAGAGAGCTTTAGCAAGACACTAAGGGCCTCCTAATTTATTTTTATTCATGACCAGGTTATAACTTCTTGTTATAATATTTTTGCTTAGTTTTTCCACTTCTCAGTGAGTAACACTGTTTATATTTATAGAAAGCAACCATTCAATCCTCCTTGTGGTGTCAATCATGCCAAGTTATTCACGTATATGAAAGACATTTCCTTCAACGTTTCTGCTAGCAACTTTGACTTTTCTAGGGTGTTGAGAATCTCTACACATTTGATCTACTACAAGATACATCCTGATGGGGTGGGAAGGAGAAATCAGCCACAAGCCCCTAATCTTGATGCTTAGACACTGCTCTTTATTTAGAGCTATAAGCAAACTGCTTACCCAACTGAAATGTGACATCTCACAAGGGCAGCACAGGCGACAGTCAAGGTGGGAGACTTTGTGAGGGAAGATGGTGAGCAGACGGTGTGGACTGCAGATTCCTGGAATCAGCCTACTCCTCCGCAAAGGGGCAAAACTCTTACATTTGGCTGGTGCAAATGGCAGGCAGCTGCTCCGAAGGCCAACCTCCATGAAAAGTTCTCTGTCACCAGTCAAGGGAGGCAGCCACAGAGAGCAGCAACCCTGAAAGTCACTAAAGCAGTTCACAAAATGGAAAACATTGCTTTCTCATAATCCTAGCTCTTAATCTAACAGCTGCTGTTAGTTACAGCGGAGGTTCACAGGTGCTGAGTATCTTGAAAAATCTACTTGCCTAATACTCTGAAGAAGTTTGGCTTCCTTGTTGGTGATAAGTAGCATTAGTGAGCGTACTTGTGCCGACTTTAGCAGGCCTGATCTCATAAAATTATGCCAGATTTTACAGATATTCCAGTGGTAAACCATTTCATTACTTTTAGTCTACACAGATCTAAAAAACCCCAAACACAAATATATAGTTTTTCTTACTCAGAGAAGCAGAACACGGTATATGTTTGTATTCAGAACAGAGAAACGTAATTTGAATAGCTCCCACCAGAAATAGGTCACAATTAGTATTTTGTTTTGTCATATGTCTTATTTTTTCAGTAGAATTCCTTACTGCAAACATCCCCTTCACCTTGTAGGAAGAAATTTCAATCATTTGCAAAATTATGATGATAGAATATTGCTTATGTTTTGTGATCATAAATCAACAATAAACAAGCTTTGATGCATTTCAGCTCTCTAGAGGTACAAGTGCATTACTGAGAATAAATATTGTCCTGTTGCTACAACATGAATAATTCATCGCGACTAAGATCTCTTCATCTTTATTTTCCACTATGCCTCTTCCAAAACACAGTGTTGGGAACATAATTTATAGAAAGTGTACATTTCTTACATACTTTATCTTACTCTCTGTAATGTCACTCTCTAAATGCTGAAAATGGCATTCCCATTAAATTTAATTATAAGTTATCAATTTTAATAAAAATGCTCCGAACCTGTGTGTTTGTAGATATGTTATTTGTCATTATCAGTTGGAGTAGTATGCTATTTATATACAGGACCATCATGTTTTGTACCCTTTCTTTACTGACAGTGTCCATGACAAGCAAAAAATCATATATAAAGTAGCGAGTAAAATAATAAACATTAAATTACTGAGCATCTAATATGTATGCTACCTAAATGAGAAATGGATATCACTTCATGTAATGGTATTTTTTTAATATTCCAGCAATGGAAAATATGGTAACTTTTTACTTGTGCCATTATTTTAAATTCTAAACATATTTTCAGAAAAGTAATTTCTTCTCTTTATTTAGTAAAATGTTGTCATAGATTTGATTTTTTCACTCTCCAAATTAGGAATGTTTTTTATGTAATATGAGATTTGTATTGTTATTCTTCACTGCAAAGATCAAAGTCTTTTGTCTCTTACATCACAGTCTCTGTTTGATCAGAGGTCTATTATTAAAATGCATTTTTGTTTTATGGAAAAAATTTGAAGCCATATATAAAGTCACAGCTATCTTACTATAAACACAATTGCTCTGAAACAAAGATGCTTTTTCTTTTCTTTCAATTTAACAAACTTTTCTGGGGTGAATTAAGAAGATTCAGGTTTTTCATGAAGAGAGAAAGAAAATGTTGATGATTATTTAAATAAACCTTCAACCCATATTGTGTCCATTTTTGTGGTGGAGTATTTTAGTTGTTCAATCTCCATATCCTTGTTTCACATTCGATGACTTACTGAATTAAACACATAAATAAATAAAAAATTTGTAATTGTTCAATATCTTTCTCCATTTTTAGACTGTAATTATTTTAGCTCATACTGAAATATTGGGTAAAGATGGAGAAAAATTTACTGTAGACCAATACAGGATAATTAACTGTATGTTTGTACTCATGAGAAAATAATGTAAATTGCTTCAGATACTGACACATTTGGAAACTGACACTTCTTAACAAGTGCATATAATAGAAATAAATGAGAAAATCAAGTGATTGTTGTAGAAACAGTAGGTTAGTGAATTATCTGCAAAGTTCAGGAGTGCTACCATATGTTCAAATTTGCCTTTGGTCCTTAGCAGAATGTACTGATTTCAAAGCTGTCCCAAGCAAATGAATACACAAGGAAAGAAAATGAGAGTGTGGCATTTGAAAGGCAAAGAAGTTTATTCAGTGTAGCTTGTGAACTCAAAGGAAAAAAAAATCAGAATGGAAAAGGAGAAAATTTTACTTTCTATGTCGAAAAAGTAGCAGAAAAAATAAACAAAGATGTTTTAGATGACACAGTAACTACTGATCAAAGTACTATTGGGTGCATGGAAAGAAAGAATGGCACTTAAATTTGAATAAAAATCAAATGAAATCTAGGAATAGCAATGAAAAGGAAAATGCTTGAAATAGGAAAAGAGTGCTTAAAGGTTATGACAAATCTGAAAAAAAGATGAGATAAAAATGTATTTGATGGTCTAATAACTAGGGAAAATTCAAAAAGGAAAAGTCTTCAAGATCTTTCTACAGTCATTAGGCATGAGTTTTAAAGAAGCAAGTGGCTATTAGTGATTTTTTTTTCTGTTTGTTTCATAGCACAGGTGTTTAATTCTGCAAGTGTTTTTAAAATCACAGCCCAAAGGATTTTCGGTGTATGAAAAACTAGGACTGGAGTAACAGACAAAGAGCTCAGCAATGAAAAAAGTAACAATACTGAAGATGAAATTGCCAAGAAAAAGTTAGTAAGTGTACTTAAAGCTATCCATAGCTGAGCAGACCTGTTCTTTTGTATATGATAGGCTTTTATTTCAGACACTCGACCTGTACCAAGTGACAGGAAATCCAGTTCGCACTACCAAAGGATGTCTTCTTGCACTTTCAGCTACGTCCTAGTAAAAAAATTACTTATTTCTATACAGCAACTCCAAATTCACATACACTCACTGTCCATGAGTGTATTTCAATAAAAAAGAACTGTGTATAGCTTTACAATACGCTTATGCATAATTTTTCAGGGATATAATTATTGTTCCATGTTAAATCTGCATATGACATTTTATTTGTGTAACTGGAGGGGTTCCTGATATTTGTCATTTCTTTGCTTTTAACGTCTATTTTATTATGCATCATAGGATGGGGCTATTGCTTGCAGCTGTGCATTTGATAAAAATGAAATCTGTACTTTTACCAATAAAAAACTAGTTTTACTGCACACACAGTAATGATATTTATCATTATTTGCTCATCTGCGCTGATCAAAGTCTCATCTGTATCATCAGAAAAGCAAAACAACAATAATCAATTATCAAATCCCATTAAAAGTGAAAATGAAGATTAACCTCATGGTGCAGCAGCCTCTCTGACTCTCATATTGTTAATCACATTTTATGAAGAATCATCAAATCTATGGTCCAGTATGGATGGGGAAGCCTCCTCACAAAATATTCAGTGTGCTCACTAATTCCTTTCCTTCTGTTCTGAATATAGGGACATGTTCATATTCCATATTTCATCGATTTCAATTTAGAAATCTGGAAAATCCTGGGATAAAATACTAATTTGAGTTAATGAACCCATAAACTGTTCATTTCTCCACAATTAAAAAGTGTGGGTTGTATAATCATCTTTCTGTAGATAAGCATGTTTTTTTAACTGAATATCCTCAAAGGGAGTATAACTGCACTCTTCTTTTGTCTTTTCACACTAGGCTGTTTGAAAAGTTCATATGACCCATGTGAGCTCAGATGGCATCTTCCCAATCTTTCTGTGCCTAAATCATAAAGAAACTATGATATAGAATTGTAATGCTAGCAGTCTGCTAATTCCATGGTGAAACACCTATTGCATATAGGAGCAAGGGTATCGCTAAGAGCAAGCAAACATAGAAGTATTGAAGTGACGGTAAGAGCAGCCTCAGCATACCATGTTTCCTTACTCTTGTAAATTTATCAGGAGTTAACCAGGGCCAGAATTTTCTTTGTTCTTATAGGAATTACAGTTCAATGCGAACTTAAAACCTTCTTCCTCTCCCTCTGACAGTTTTTGCATGATACGTATCTCTTTGAGGTCCTCAAGCTCCAAGTCAGCACACCTACTTTGGCTGCGGCTTTTCTGGAGACAGCCTTCAACAACATACGTAAAGAAATATGGAATGCAGATGAGAGTCACTCAAAAAATTAATACTGGATTTTTACTTTCAAGCGAAAAACATTCTTTGATTTTGGTGGACATCTTGATGCAACCATTATTGCCCAGCTGGATGCCATTAAGAATCACAACCGGATTGCCACAGGGCATCCTGACAATGGTATTTAAAAACCCATTAAGACAAACCTTTAGTGTAACTGAGAGTTTATGGAATTAAATTAAGAAGGAAAAAGGCTCACTTCCAAATTAAAACAGTAGAAAAAGAGCTTATTTCAAAATTGTTCCGAAGAAGCTTATATAAGACCATTTGAGTATTCTGTTCTGATTTTTTATTTTTATTACAATTATGGGCAGCTGGTGGGGGAGTAAGGGGGGGCCAAAGGGAGAGGAAAAAAACAAAAGCAGTAACATATTCTTGTACAATGAATGTGTTGTTTGTAAGATAGGAATAACATTACAATTAAAAAAAAATGCTCAAGTGTGCCAATTCATTTTTAAAAGAGCTATATACTAAACGATAAATAGTATATTTACAAATATTTAAATTACAAAAATATCAAACAAGTTATCATTAATTACCAATAATTTATTTCAGTGAAAGAGGATTATTCAATTACTCTTTTCATGGAAGTATTGCAGAAGCCATGATCATATACTGCTTTTATAAGCTTCCTCATAGGCAAGCTGTATCACATAGTTATTGTATATAAGACAAATCAATAAGAAATGGAAACATGTGGTGGAGTCACAAAATTGAATTTTATGAATCTGTGATGTGTATTTCCAATACTGGTAATATGACACCAACTTTTAGTTTGGCCTAGAAATCTTCTCTGTTTATTCTCTCTAATATCCCTCTATTTATCTCTCTAATTTATTTTCCAGATCAGCCTTAGACTACATTTTCTCCTGTAACGTTTTTGGATAACTTGGATAAAAGAGCATAGTAGAGGCTCATCTCTAAAACACATGCAACACAAACAAAATTACATGTGTAAAATAAGGAAAGAAGACCTACTTCATACATAACATTCAGGTTTATAAAGCTGGCATACTGGAATTTCTTTGTTATCAGTTTCCCTCATATCACATTCAAATCACAGAAAGAAAGAGATCTCTTTGGAGTGTCTTCCACGTCCCCCTTCTTTAACTTGGATTTCATATTATTTAATGGTATTTATCACAGAGGTTTCTAGTGATTAACAGATAGTCTACAACTTCTGTTTTTAATAGACTAATGAACTCACAGGATGGAAGTAGCTAGTCAGGCTTTTGGCTTCATTAACACACACTGCATGCGTAGCAATTGAAGTGTGAGATGTAATATTTCCTATAAGAATGATACATCAGGGGAAAATAATGATGTTCAGTTTATGCTCTAGAACATTGAATAGAATCTGCTAAGTATTAAGGGAAGTTAAATAGGCCAATAAATTGAAAATAAAGAAAACATGAAAAACATAAAAAAGTAAAATACCAACAAAACTGAACTTTACAAAGTAATCAAACAGAGTCTCATCTATTTACTTAGTCCTGATATTTAGTATTTCACATTAAATCCTCCACAATTTCTTGGAAATCATACATTTATTCTAAATTATATGTAAAAAGAATATCTATCATTATTTGTCAGAAAACAGTATATTAATTTGTGATGGTGAGTAATAATAGTCAATAATATGAAACTGAATTAGCACTATTTGAAAATTTTGTTGGCAATGTCATTGAAATATATTTCAATTAAACATAACAGATTGAATCTCATTCACAATATAAAAAGTCTTTGTTTTTCATTATGTCTCTGTGTGAAAGCAAGTATGTCTAGGCCTACTAATTTCAGAACCTGCATAACTGGGTTTTAATTTTATCCAAATCATTAAGTACAGAAAAAAAATAATTTCTTTATATCTAAAACTATAGTATGGAAAGTCTTGGATGAGCTTAAACCATATATATATAAAAGTGGTGCATGTCATGTCGCAGACATTAACTATAGTTCTGTTAGTTTTAGCTTAAAAAAGGATGTGGAAAAACATGAAATGGCAAGTTTTGGTTTTACATTGTCAAACACATTTTTGAATATTCTGTTTCGACATTTTCAAAGTGAAACAGCTCTTCATCTCAAAGCACCCTTCTTTCAGACTCTGATTTAGATTAGAATAACAACACAACATGAAAACAAACCAAATTATTTTAAATTATTGGTCAAATACAATCCTTCGGTATACCCCTCCTTCCCTTTTTTTTCAGTTGATCTGTCTCCCCTTTCTTCTAAAAATAGCCTTTACACCTGCTACCAAAAATATTTCCTAAGTTTTCATGCCACCTATTTTTACTATAACCTCTGGTCTAGACAATTCCTCATCTACTCAGCTCTCCAGCGTGTTGAACTGCCATATAAAAGCTTCGGGTAACAGACAAAGAAAGAGATGAGCTCTAAGTGCTATTTTCATTTGTAATGACTTGTAGATTTATTTTTTTTAATACTGTGCTTTACAGCATTCTAACAAATGTTTAATACTAATATGTTTTATGCTGTTTCCATTTTTTAAAAAAAGAATTTTCATCAATAAAAAATGATACCAGTATTTGTCTATATATTAATTTCATTTTTTTTAATACAGTATAGCCCATTTAAACCTGTGATTTATGAAAACAAAGTTTCATACTTGCTGGTTGTTCCCATATATGCATTTAAAAGTTTATCTTTTCTTATTTTAGCATTTCATTCTGGGTGTTCAAAGGCTATGTATAGCTTTCATAGATGGAGACAAGAAGCAGTGAAGCATAGAGAGAAAGCAGGAGAGATTCTCACATGACTAAGTCTGCTCTGCTTCTCATTTCATGTGAAACATCTCATGATAAGTAAGAGCTGCAGAACGTGCACATCCATATTCCACTTTTGACAACACCAGTTTTTTTGATCAGCCAACAGAATATTCATATACGTTCAGAAACCAGACCCCTAGTGACCTGTGGTAAGGCGTCA
Organism: Falco naumanni; assembly: GCF_017639655.2. Classification (NCBI taxonomy): domain Eukaryota; kingdom Metazoa; phylum Chordata; class Aves; order Falconiformes; family Falconidae; genus Falco; species Falco naumanni. Next base: position 10,695,549 of record NC_054054.1, read on the forward strand.
GCATGCCTGCTGTTTTTGACATAAGAGATGTGGCTAAGTAAATACAATCCGGTGGTTTCAGTGAAAAAAACCAAAACCAAAACCAAAACAAACAAAAAAACCCCACAAAAACCAAACAACAAAAAACCCCAGAGGGACAGACAAATATATTTGGCACTTGACAAACACATTAGATCTAAACCAGGGGGCTTTTATTTATATGTTTAAGGGGTTATAAAATCAGATGTCTATATTAATGATGGTAGAGACATGGGACTAAGAAATAGATAACTTGATTCAAATTGTGAGATTTTATGCCTTTGGATGTCTAGTTACTAAGACAGTGGAACCCATTAAATTCCCTTAGCTTTAATTTTGACCAAACCAAGATCCAGAATATACCATTCTTTACAAACAAAATATGAAGTAAGACAGTAAAACATCAGCAATAAATGCAGAATAAAGCCCCCAGATTCAGCTTTTCAGGGAACACAACTAATTCCAAAGCTATGTGTTAGCAAACGTGGTTGAGTCCAAAGCAAGGCTTATTTCATAGCAGAGAGCATTCAACAAAATATGGCTCCTGCCCCAAAGAGTCTGTCATCTAATTTATCAAAAGATATAGCAAATGAGAAGGAAAATAGTAAGAGCAACAACATAAATGAAGATGAGAAATAATGATAAGCATAGGTTAAAGTTAGAATCACTGACAATATTATAAATTACATCTGAGAAGGCAATAATTTGCTATGTGCTAGGATATGCTTCAGCTATAAATAGGAAAATAATGAATGTCAAGCACTTTTTTTCATCTGTATAACTTCATTGTACATATCTTTCTCTTCTTACAGACTGCAGCCTGAGCACTGAAGCAGCAACCTCATCTTCCACCAAAATGACTTTACACAGTCTAGTTAAAAGAACTAATTTTCAGGGATAGTGAAGTAACAATGCAACTCTTCCTACATTTTTACAATCAAATATGACAAAGTCCACTGTCTTTGGTGGAAATTTCTTTTATCATCTTTTGCCAGCCTCCTGGAAAGGAGACTTTATATAATGAAAGACATATTCGATCTCATTTGAAAGAATCACTGAACCACTTCTTATCTCTGGTGAGCAGTCTTTCTTGCTATCTGTATCCTCAAATCATTGCCAATGCAAAGGGAATTTCCTGAATTCAGATCACTTTGCGTCTCTTGTGTCACTCACCCGTATTACTGTCATTGTTTTCTGGTGTAGCTGAAAGATACAGCTACATGAAGAATGACAGACAGCAGGTGAGTTAAATATGACAGCTAGAGAAATGAGTCTGGCCCTTCAAGGAGTTTACCAAATGGAAGTCCAGCATTTTTTGCAGATGGATTGCATGATATAAACCCCTTATAGCTGGCTGCATATACGTACAGGTATTTGTAGTTCATTCACTACCTTATTTAGACTGGCAGTGGGGAGGGGACACAGGAAGGACTAGAGCTGAACTTGTCCATATCCTCATGTACCATTAAGTCAGATCCTTATGGCTACAACATTAAGCTATTCTATCCAGAGCAAAAACGTAACCTCATATTCTCATTTATGTTCTAAATTCAGAACCACAGTCCCTCCCAGTTGCTGGTCAACAGGAGATTCTTAATTTTCTCTGAAAATAAATGATTGGTTAATTAGACAGAAACCACAATAATACTGTGTCTGGCATTACCAGGTAAGAATCTGAACTTGATGCTTTTGTGACTTCTTCATAAAAGGTAGCAGAGAATAAGTACCCATGACAATGATCATCTGTTTTCAAAGAAGGATGTCTTCCTGGGTGCAAGCCAGGCCCAAGTCTCTGCTGACTTTCAGCTGGGGTTCTTTAGATGAACAGCATTCTCAGGGAGTGAAGCATTATAGAGGAATTAGTAGAAAATCACTCAAGCTAAGCAGATTTACCAACGGATCCAGAAAAACTCAGAGGGTCTAAGAATCTTGCAATAATTTTATGACTTCCTAGTATGTGATGAAATGGAGTACTTACATTAATATGATGTGAATGTAATGTGAATACCGTATTTCAGGTACAGATAGTGATTGAGTTCAAAATGATGACCACAATGGATAATTTTTCATAATTCATTCATGAATCATCTTTCCTAATACTAGCACTTTTCCAAAGGCTTCAGTCACGAATATATTTCTCAGTTTTGTTGATTTAATCATAAAAATACACTGACTTAATTACAGAATATTATTATGACCATCTGTTAGAAAAATAGTTTCTAAACACCATACATATGCTATGTAGGCCAAAGGGAAGTGAGGTGAACAGTATATTATACAGCATTATGCAGTCAACAACAATTTAAACTAGTTCCACAACCAAACCAGGTACTAAATTACCCTACTGTCATCTAAATTATTGCCTTTAGTGCAGTTAAAACAAATACAAATTTATCTTTTCTGGTGTATTTTCTTGTTTTATTTTCTTAACAGGCAGTATGCATATGTAAAGTTTTCCGGGGGGAAAAAAAAAGAAATAAAAAGTAAATCTAAAGTCTACTACTGCAGTTTCAATTGAGCATCTCCAGAAGACTTAAGTTTTCTCTGCCTGTAAATGAGTCCAGTTCAACATGGCACATAGAAAATCATTCTCCTACCTGATAACAGAAATGTTTCTTTTACTGAATGGTGCCTAAATGACATCTACTTGGTTGTCCACTAAGTCTTTTTCTCAGGATGGTGACAGTTATTCTAGAGCTCTTTTTTTGTTCTGATTTCCCTATCCAGTTTGTAGGAGTCAGGACATAGGAATAAACTTCTTGTCGCAAAGATAATCCTTCCTATTCAGCCTGTGATAAAGAAGTTGTGAAATTACCCACTATATAACTTTCTTCTGATTCCTGAGGGCTTAGCCTTTTCTCTAATGTTCATCTGTTAAATTTAGTACAGCACCGAACTCTAAGAATCATAACTTTTATTTCCTAAGGTTGTTTTCAAGAGTCTTTATTATTAATCATTCAGACTCTCAAATACTACTCCATCCCTTCAACATCCAACTACCCCCACACCTTTTATGTTCCACAGCTTTGCTTCAGTCACAATTTTTTGTGGGGTTCCCTCATATTTCTAACTACTTACTCTTATCTTTGATACAGCTCTAGTCATCTGCTGAACCACATCAACTCACTGGAATGAACACAGGCTACCAACTTGAAACCTCTCCTCCCTCTCTGAGCTGATTTCAATCAGTTTTCTTCCACTTGACCTATAGCCTAATTTTTTTCAAGTCTAATTTCAGCTTTAATAGTACTGTCTCAGCAAAAACAACCACATGTATTTCTAAAAGGGAATAAGAAGCAAATCTGTAGAAACTGTGGAAAGTAGAATACTTTTGCAGCTCAGGATTGATTCTTCTTTGGTTTGTAACATGTCTCTGCAGGAAATGTGAGAAAATAACCTATCTTAGCCTGAGTTAATAACTTCTTTTCTGGTTAGCTTTTTTTTTTCTCCCTTTTTCTTTTTTTCAGTGGGGTTTCGGTTTTCCTATCCTACCTGACAAAATGAGAAAGGATAGCTGGAGGATAGAAGTAAACATACTGTTCAAGACAGTAAAAATGTAATAGAATACTGTTCTGGCAAAAGAACCAAAGATCACACAGCTGATGTAGACATTTAAAGTTACTGTTGTGTTGTTGACAGCAAGTATTACCCTCTTTGAAAAACACTGACTTGCAAGATAAGAGAAATAAAATTACTTTGGGCTACTTGCCATTTTGATATTGTGTGATACTTTTCTCTTAACTGCTTCACAAGAAAGCCCCAGACTTTTTCTACACAGGAAGGAACGTATATCTTCTTTCACCTATACTTGCTTCACTGAGTTTTTGACCTTGGAGTTCATCACTGTATCCTGCAGCACAGCAACGCAGAAGCCATGCTTTGCACATTCAGGCATCACACTGCAGTGGTTTTTAGGCTTGTTCCTCCACTGGGCTGAATAAACAAGGAGAAAGAATAAATAAGTAATTATGAGAAAAGAATCAGTCAGGATTACATATAAATTGAAGCTTTATGGGATTAACCAAATGACAGGCGTACTCCAAAAAGTTGCAGAAACAAGACAGAACTGCTGAAAAATTGGGTGGAGATGGGAGAACTAGACACAAAGCAAGGAGGATCGGTGTATCTAGTACTCTGGAGAGTGTGAGGAAATTGTCAGCAGAGATGGGTGGGAAAGTCTGCAAGGATTCCCTGAAAACAGGTGGTGATGGACAGACTGCATGCAAGGAATCTGGAGAGGGAGAAATCACTGGTGTGTACAACCACCTGGCTTTAGGAAGTAAGAACTCTGTACCTTTCAATAGGACGTGTATGTTTACCAAAAGGCTGGGACCTTCAATCACATTCCATGTGAATAGGCCAGTGACATAATTGGTTTACTTTTGAAAATGGATATACAATTATGCATGAATTTTAGCAGTCTTTTTTTTTTGAGAAGTGATTTTATTTGATTCTATAATGTAATTAGATCAATCCAATATTCAGGTATAAATCCCTTTTCCCCTTTTAATATTTGTACATTCATTTGTGGAACCAGTATACGCAGCAGGCTTTTATCCAAAGGCAAAGTAACATTATTAAAAAGACTAAGCTGCTATAGCCTGGAAGGACTGTTGGAAACCACAGAAAACTAAACAGACTTCACTGTTTATTCATTGGGGTCAAACCTGCAGGCATGGAAACTGTATTAAAGTTCATCCTTAATTTTTAATTTCCCTACTATCTGTCAACACAATAAAAATCATATCCTTTTCCAGTACAATATATGCAGATATAGTGGAAGAGTGTGTCTATATGTAAGTATATTTAAAATGTCTTTTAAATATTGCCCAGGAAACGCAATGTTGCAAAAACCCAAAGTTTCTGTGACAAAAAAAAATATCTGTACAAACCAATTTTGGTTTGCATCTCATTAAGAGATTTATAAGCCCTAAAATGTAAAAATATAAGCAAAGCAAAAAACTCCTGCTCTGAAAAATCTCCATTCATTTGTGACTTACCTTAAAAGTAAAAGAAATGCCTTTCTTTTTACCTTTCTGACTACTCCCTGTCCCCCATTCTCCATCTTGCATATATAAAAGAAGATGACTGGGGTGCAGCAGGCAGGAAAGCAAATGCTTCTCATGTTTTTATTGCAGTGTACTGTACATAATTTCTGGGGTCTCTTTCATTGCCAAAGGAATATACTTGGAGATCATGACAACACTGCAGCATTTTATTTTTTTTCTGTCAAGCACATCTGAATTATCAAATAAAAGATTTGAGATTATAACTGTCTGAAAAAGAAAATGAAAGCCTTCCAGAGAAGCAGATGCCACAGCATTATATATTCCAACTGTACACTGTGCTATGCATGGCCAGCTGTAGCAGGAAAACTGCTTATTTTAGTGTTACACATTGGTCTTCTGTGCAGTGTCACAGCATTATAACATCTGGCTTTCCTCCTCTGTTTGCACTATTTGCTATAGCCACCCCAAATGCCTAGTTATTGACATTCTCTGCTCTCTGGATGTAGCTTTTGCTGAGGGAATATGCATCTTTTTCTGTTTGTTTACAGGCACTACACACTTCATAACCACAGTTGCCCCTCAGCACAATTCAATTTTCTCAAATAACCTTAGTGCTTGAGCTAGCAGTTACTGTAGAGATCATTTTCACTGCTTGTTGGAAAAAAAATAAACTTGACGGTAAAACACAGTATTTTGAGCAAGTATTACAAAGGGGAAAAGTCTACATGTGAAAGCATATAGGAAGTGGAGCTTACCAATTGTTTTCAATAGTCACAAGGAAGTGATTCTGCTGTCTTTTTCTGCTGCAGTGATACACAGTAAAGAACCTTATGCATAACCCTGCACAACCTTGAAACAACAGATATTTATAAATTTGAATTCCATCCATGCCTTGATAAGTGTAATGGAAATTTCCTCAGTCATATTATAATCTTAAATAGGAATTTGAACCAAGCCTTATTTAAATAAGATGAAGAACACCACATATTCATTTTGTCTTGAAATTTCTCATCGTCTTGTTCATAATCATACAATCTTTTTAAAGATTGCCGTATATAGATATTGTAACCTAGAAAACATATATTACAAAAAGCTTTTCTATTAAAAAAAATGGGATCATTAGTCCTGCATAAGAAAGAAAAATCTTTTAGTATAGTTGCAGCAAGCATCAGGTTGGATTGTTATTATAACGTTTGAAAATTATATGCTGCCCAATTTACTCTTTGGAAACACTTCTGTCAAATGAAAACCTTTCTGTTAAGCCATATTAAGAGCATCCTTTAGCAGCTCTGGCCCAGGACTCTCTCCTTGCCCAGCCATGGGAGCCCAGCCCAATGCACTCAGGGACCCAGGGTCTCTGCCCAGGCTGAGGGACACAGCAGCTGCTGCTTTCCCATTTGCGGGTTCAAGAAGTAGCAAAGCTGAGCAGGTACCCAGTAGCTGGCTCATATCCACTCACACTGGTACCCCCCAGTAGTTGGCATTAGCCCTTGCAGTACTCACACACAGGACAGAGAGTAAGATTATACAGGAGAGAGAGTAAAGAAAGGATTTGACAAGAAGATAGGGCAGGCTGCGGTGATCAGGCACAGGGCACAGTCAAACAGCATAGAGACTGGCCCCATTAAACACATGACCAGCCCTTTTTATCCCCCTATTTCTCCTTTGTTTCTCCCCCATTCTTTTCCCCTGCACGTCTCCTCATCAGTTTGCCCAGTCCCACTGAGCTCCCCCTCCATATTTTGAACCCTCCAGTCTCCATCCTTATTGGCTGCAGCATCCTGGTTTCTTGATAGCCTATCAATTAGTGTGACTGACAAGGTTGGTTTCTTGGTTTTGTCTTTGTTATGTTTGCCTGTCAGTTTTGCCTCCTTTTGTCAATGGCTTACCTGTTTTTGCTTATTATCCCATTTGACAAGGTCCTCAATCAGACAACTGTACTGAAATAAACATTTCCACATTCCACATGTAGCAAGGGAATAAAAGGCCCATTGTTTGCTTGCACTGTGATTGTCCTTTCCAAGCACCATGAAGGAAAGTTGCTCAGTTCAAATGCAGAGAATCAAAAACTTGATCACGGAAAGGAACACAAAGATAAATGGGATCTGTGAGTAGCAATCCTGTGAATGAGAAAGGAAGTGAGCACAGAGCTGGTAAAGAACCGGCGTAGGCTGTAAGGGGAAGAAAGCTGATATTCAAACTAAGGAGAAGCAACGGGAATGACTAAATCACTATTGTAGTACCTGTAATTGCTGTGAGAATCTGATTGCCGTGTGAATCCCTCCAGATCCCGCAGTGAAACCTGGTACTCTGATGTCCTCCACCAGCAGTGAATATGTGTGAATCCTACTAGTAACATGTATAGCTCATGACTGCCAAGGAATTGATACACTCAGAGTATTAAAGCCCCTAGCACCATATCTGCTCTGTTAGCTCAAAGGCCAGAGCCCTGCGTTGGGGATTTGCAGACTCTGGTGCTATTGATGAGCTGGTTATGAGATATGATGGAAAGCTTTCCTGTTCTTTGTTTGAACATATGTCCAAAATGTATATATTACATTGACGGTTATTTGGTAACAGTGTAATCAATAAATATAATAAACCTTTCTGTCCCAGCCATACATACAAGCTTACTCAAAGATTTAAATAAAATCAGATTTAAAGCAATAGAAAAATTGAGATGTCCATAACTAAAATTTATTCTCATTGCGTGTTTGTCAATGTTCCCTTCTTCACTTCAAAAAAACCACTCTTATTCACAAGACCTTTACAGATAATGTACCAACACTGCATAATAGTGTACACTTTATACCATCTATTTTGTTGAATATGTAGTGAACGGAAGAAGAGCTTTAGAAATACAAACAAAGCAGCTGTATCTGCACTGCAGCTCTGGATTAGATGCTAACCTTTCCCTTAGCAGCCCTGTGAAAAAGTTTTATTCCAAACTTTATAACAACATTTTAAAGGCTTTCCTTTGCTAGTTCTTAAATCTTTGTTTTCCAGGTTTTTCCACTGCAGATCCCAAGCCAAATTCCTGAGTATTTAGAAGAAACAGAAAAGTCGGTAGAACCCATATCCTGAGTGTGTACAGAACTAAGCTGTGCCAAGCACACTGAAGAATATGTGGTTACAGACACCCAGAACCGGGCACCCAAAACTAGTGAGTACATTTAAGCCTAATTTCTTTGCATGGCCATTACCCATCTGTAAAATGGAGATAATAAAATCCCTTAACCTTAGGAGGATTTTGTGAATATAAAGTAATGGCTGACATTATATTAATGAGTTCCATTTAAAAAATAGCATAGAGAAATCAATAATTTCTGCTTAAGGAGTGCAGTCTGAATAGTTCAAAGCCAATAAGACGTGTCCACACACTGAACAAGGACAAGAAAATGAAATACTTAATACTCCTAATTAAGGAAGTACCATCCCCGACTGAATGAGTCAGGGATCCCATGTAAAAAAAGCACTGTGATGATGCAATTAAAGACCATTATAATGCAAATGCCCAAGGGAGCCAAATGAAGGTTGCATGGGCAACTTTAATTTTAATGTTTTCTAATTTGAGTGCTTGACTTTGTGACCTTAATATATTTTTTTTAATATAATGTTCTGGATATAATAATAATTACTTGAGTAGGAAGAGAGAAATTAAAGAATTACACAAGATTTTTCAGATGTGACCCAAAAAAGCAAAGGGCCCTAGGCAACAAAGAAAAAAGCCTTGAAGCTGGCAGGTATTTCAGAGACTCAGGGTACTATTGCAGTAAGAAGATAAGCAAAGGGACAAGTGTACACAAAGAGCTTCTCAGTTACCTCATTTTAAAGCATTTATGACAATGACATGAAATATTTACTAATTTATCTGTCCCAACCACATAACTTTCAGTCAGACTCCTGAAACTCCATCTGAAAGCAGAATTAAAGTCCACTCACATTTCACAGTTTTCTACAAAGGAGGTATTTTTCAACAAGGCTTTTTCTGAGGATGGAACAATTATAGCTCATCATCAGCTTTTGTTACCTAATTAAAATCATGGGATATTGACAAAGCTTTTGTTTGTGAGTGGGAGTGCTCCTCAACAGTGTTAACCATGATTGGATTTTACAGAGGAGCTTTCATGAACTCATGATTACTATCAGATCTTCTTGTCCTAATATATTGCAGATGTTTCTGTCTCACCTCACAATGTGATCTCACTGCAAAAAAAATGGAGGCAGAATGAGTGATCAACCCAATTTTAGTGGCTGTTATTTTTCCAGTAACAAAAAAAGTCAAAACAATTTATTTTTAAAAGTGTCAAAGTATTACTTTGGGGGAGAATAAATGAAAAACGTGCTTACGCTACTCTGTGGTGCTTAAAGTTCAGATGAGGCTTTAAAAAGAAGCAGGTTATTTACTCGAGGAGTCTCAAAGCTATTTCTCAAATGTTTCTGGTATTTGCAACACTTTCTATATTGCTAGCACCTTCAAATGCCAACAGCATATTGTTTTTTCCCCTTGTTTCAGAACTGTACAGCATATATTAATTAAGGATCAAGCCTAATGCTGATTCCTGGCGCAGCACCGCTAGCTCCAGACAAACTGAGCAGATCATACAGCTTAGGAAACAAAAGGCTGTGCCACATCTGTTCTCCAAGCAAAGTCAGCACATGACTGTGAACAGTTGTGCCAAGAGTAAGACAGTGGTGCTGCACAGCACGCGAGGGGAAGCCTGTACTCCTGTACTCCCTTGTGAGGTATAAAATATACTCAAAGGAGCTCTTTCCCTTTCCCCTCCCTATTCGTGGCCCTGCCCTGTGTCCCCCACCCCACTGCCTGCCCCTCTTCCCCCCCCCCAGCAAGTCAGAAAAGCACTGTTTCTTCCAGCTATAGCACCTGATTATGTGACCTTAGAAATCACACGAAAACCATGAGTGAGAATAGCAGTACCATGAAAAAGAGCCACTACATTTATTGCTGATTTATCTTTTACAAATTCTCTGCATTAAAGTAAACACAGATTCTTATACAGCAAATAGTACCCTGAGCAGCAAACAGAAGGGCTGTTACAAATGTTACGGAATGAAAGTCACATACCTGGATCTGGCAGAAGGAGAATCCAGATTTGAAATGGGCTGAACTGTCTAGTCACACACAATTCCAACTCCAAACAGCACCTAAAATGTAATGTTCACACTTGAACTTCTGTTCACAATGTGTCCTCTAACAGTTCTGCACCCTAAGAGTTTCATTACATTACATTAGCAGATACTGCTGAGGTATGAGGACTCCCTAAACGAACTGACAGCATACACTGAAGAAAATATTGCATTTGAACATCCACATCTGTCCTGGTTTTAGGAGCTGGGAAAGAGGGCTTGGGAAATAACCCAAATATTACAGAAATGTAATATAGAGAACATTACGATCCCAGTGTAGTTATACACTTATATGTGTCAATGCAGACATAAATTTAGTTCTTTCAGCTTTGGACAAAATTAAAATCCAAAAGACATCTTGAATCTTCTCCAAGTAGCTGAATATTACTGATACGTATTAATGTTCCTATTCCATCTTCCTCTTCAGGAAAACGGCAGATGTGACCTTCAAACATCAACAGTCTTAAGCTGTTTAGGAAGTTCTCTCAGTTCTTGTGAAATATATTCATTATAACAGCAGAATCCTAATTTTATTTTTTTTTAAATAATCAATGTTCTTCTGTCTCCTGCCAATAAATTCAATCCGAATCCATGTCTGAGATATGCAGAGAAGACAATGTAGTAATTGTTAACAATACCTTAACTGCTACATGCCTATTTCATTCAGTAGATCATATTGAGTGATTTTGATTTTATACTGCATGAAACAAAATAACATGACTTAAGATGCTGTTAATTAATCTCTTAAAATTAATCTGATTCTCCTTATGAGCAGTGTGAGCAAGGTGGAAAAAGACTGAACTAAAAGCCAGAGTGTCTAGAGGCATAATCCTGGCTTTGCAAATAACTCACTGAATGGCCATAAACACTTTTGTTAACATCTTTACAGCTTAGTTTCCCATCATTTAAAAGATTCCAGAATATTGACTCACCTGCCTTTTACACTGCAATAGGGTTTTGCAAACACGGTTCAACATAGGTACTCAGTATTTTCTTACAATTTTCTGTACTGTGCCCTATTCAGGAATAACATTTTTTTTTTCCATAATGCTAAAAATCATGTGAGAACAGAAGGTGTACTCCATGAATAACTGAAGACTCAGGGACACCTGGTTTTATCTAAGTGAAACCGTACGTGAAGAAGCAATTCATGTCAATGACACATAACACAGTTTGTGAATTAAAAAATTAATGCAATCAAATATCTGAAGAAAATGAGAGGAATACAGTTTTCAGTGTCTCCTAAAGCCAAAACCGCACAATATACCACAGTTTTGAAATCTTGGGGTAACTATCACCATGGCGATATGAAGTGTTACTCACAATCTTCAAATACAAACTTTGCGTCTGCCCATTTTTTTCCTGCAATCCACTCATTTGGAGGAAGACTTCTTTATAATGGTACAGTACAGAAACTTTGCAATGATTCATAATTAATTCAAGTTGTCTTAAGTAGGAACACTATCATATAGATTGAAAACTAGCTAAAAGGATGTAAACAGAAATAGTGCTAAAACCTGAAAAAGGGAAAAAAGTCTTGTCGATCTGTGTGAAGACTGATACCTGATTTTGTTTCATTTAACATTTGAAGTCCTGCAATAAGGAATGAATAGCATCTTAGTGATGTTTATAATTGATACTAAGCTGCAAAGCTACGTGATCATTACTGAAGATGGAAAAATTGTACAGAAGAGATCTAGTCATATTACAAACTTGGGCAGATAGTGAAATGAGAATTTTTTGCAAGACAGTGCAGCTATGGAACATTCCTCAATTCTAGGAAGAGATTTTTTAGAAACAGTAATTTATTAAATGTCAGATATGATTCAAATAAGATAGGTTCCAAATAAGACTAGTTGCTTCCACTTGATTTTTCTCTCATTTATCACTCTGACATATTCACAAGAAATCCTAGGTTTACTTTAGCAGAAACCAGTAGACAAAGCTATTTTAAAAAAACCTCACACCCTACCCCCCCCCCCCCCCCCCCCCCCTACAAAATCCCTCATGTATTTTTTGTTATGGCACTGGCATTTAATCTTGTTGGTAATAGTCCACTAGATCAGGCTTGCTATATCACCTTAGTCATGCCTTTTACACCTTTGATTATCATCTTTTTCAAGGATGATAGATATATAACTCTTACTGGTTACACAAACCATTCAGTTATACTTATGTCAAATTTCATCAACAAACATTACCTCAGCATGATTAAAGTATTCGAATTTAATTTTGCACTTATTAACCACAATTAATTCTAGCAAGCAAAACAAGTGCTACCTCATCAAAAGTATAATCCCTCATTTTTCATCTTCTAATAAATAAAGGTACTATATTCTTTTAAAACGTATGTATTATTCAATTAACTTACCTGTAGCAAACTACTTGGATCTCTATTCCTTTTGCTAAAAAATGAATAAAATTATACAGGGTCACTAAGTATATTAACAGCCATCTCTGAAAACAACAATGGGATTCAAATTAGAAATGCAAATGAGCAAAACTAATTAGATGGTGGCATGGGTACTTGTGTACCTAATAAAATAAGATTATGTGCTTTGGGATGACTAACCCAAATGGAGTTGCTCAGGGCCTAGGTCTAAATGTGTCTTTTCCATCATGTGAGAATACACAGCTCAAAGAACGGTGGTGTTCAAGGTACAAAGTACCTTACTAAGACAGGCCAGAAGTCTTTCCTGTGTAGGGTGGCTAGTAGGGGCTGGGCACTGGATTATAGAAAAAGATTGTGATATTCTTAAGAAGGATGTAGTTTGGGTATTTCCCTGCCCACTTCTGTCCCTAAGAAGTCTTATCTAAGAGCACTATCTGCTTTTCAGTTCCTTTCCTGTACTTAGAGAGCAATAAGGAGAACTTGTCAAGAAAGTAGGAATAAGACCTCAGTTAATCTAGCACGTAATATTTCTATTTCTAATTTCCTGTGGCTTATTCAAACGTTATGAACTATAAATACATAAGTAAACCACTGAGGATCAGGTACAATGTAAAAACAGTGTAAGGATGAGTAACACAAAAATTTTAAAAACTGCATGCATAACTTCAAGACTAGTCCAGTGACTCGTAACAGCGTAACAGTGTGTCACGTTGGTCTATCCACTCAATTCCGTGCTTTAATTTTGGTTTCCCTTTCAAAGACCTTTTAAAGATTATTTCATTTTCAAAACAAAACTAGCTAACCAATAATTAATGACATATTTTGTATTTGCTTTGGACCAGGGTTTTGGCCTTCATTGTTAGAATTTTTTTGTCTGTGGTAAAGCAGGTAATCAGTTAAAGAATTTGTTTCAGCTGTGCTTAGCAGCAACAAAAAAAAAAAAAAAAAGATTGTTTTTCAACTTAATTTTAAAAATGTCAGGGAAACAAATTTTAAAAACATTATCTGAAGTACTGTTTTATACAGGCTGCTAAAAGATTAATATATTGTCAAGACAGAAAGCTACATGCTGTTGATTGGTTTTTTTCAGTACCTTAGGAGAATTTCAGTGCACATGATTTTCAAAATGCTAACATTTAGAACAACTATTGCATTGTTTTTATCAATTTATTAAATCTAAAAATGATATTTTCTTATTATCTATGTTGAACCTTGATAAAACAAACATCAAACAAGCAAGGAATAATTAACTTCATTATTACAAAACTTTCATTTTGCAATCTGCATCATGTTTACCTAATATCCTTTTACATTACATAACCATAAGCTACTAGGTGTGTTTCAAAGGTGTTTTTTTTTTTTTCTTTCCATTTTTTTTCTGGGTTTTAGCAAAAGCGTTCTTCCTTTTTCTGTTTCCTTATTCATAATTTTTCCAGTGACATAAATAAAATCCTCAAATTACTATTTCATACACTGTCATAAAATTACCTCATTACATACTGTTTCATCATATGTTACTTATCTCAAGATAGATAACTTGTCAGGAAAGAGTAATCAGGAACAGAACACTCCTAGCACAGCACTGTTTTATGGCACCACCTGAAGAGTTATGTACTTTATTATAAAACCAGTTGGACTACAAAAAACAGTCTTCGATTTTGCTCCCATTCTTTAATTTATATGCAAAATATTTCTAGCTTTTTATAGTTGCTATTTCATGGTAAGTGCTAGAAATATCAGGGTTTAGACATGCAAGGGATTGCACCTGAGCAATGGATTGGACATATCCACCTCTTCAGAAACATCTTTCAGAAATGAAAGTTTTCAATGTTTTGATATTTATATGCTATATCTGATATCATTGTTGTCTACAATAGAAGATATCAAAATATCATTCACTAATAACGAGCTTGTTGTATTTATGATGAGATTCAGATTTGATTTTTCCATAAAAATCAGATGTAAATATCTGAACACATTGACTGAGTGCTGAAATAATGTTATTTACTTAACTTTTTAAATTTAAATTTAATGCCTGGATGTTAGTGGATTCAAAGACACTGTATGAATTTTTTTTTTATCTGAACTCACACAACTACAATAAAAATGTCCACTATAGGAATATTTCCTAAAATAATATCCAATATCTATTTGAAATTTACTTAGTGTAATATTATTGTGTGGGCATTTAAATAAAATATATGTGGATCTATGAAAAGAGTCCTTCAAAGAACAAGCCTTGTTTATTACTTTTCACTGATTTAAGAGGAGGACATTAAAGAAAAGCTAAGTCCTCATCTTCTGAATTATTCCAGTAGCTGATTTAAAGAACTTTGACAACTGATCTGCTGAGGGTAGTGTTCAGTAAAGACTGCAAGAAAGCCTACTAATTCTCCTGTTCTAGTTCCAGAGGTCCATAAGACCATTTCTACCTTTTAAAGATGTACTAATCCAAACCTGGATAAATCTCAGTATCACAAACAGGATTAAAATGTAACATCTAGCCTTCAAGACTGTAATACGAGACTCTCACTACATGAGGAGACTATTTCATCTCATTAACCATAATAAGTTGTCTATTACCCTGACCATCAGCATTTAAAAGGATTTAGAGTTTCCATATCCAAACTGGCTGGTTAATAACAGTCCTTAGAGATTATTTTAACTAAAAATACAGCAGTTTATTCTTCTGCTAGTCCAGGAAGAAAAGGGCACTGCGGTTAATAGGATTAAGGACTGAACATAGTTTAACCCAAAATCTTGGTTCTAAGGCTATTTATGAGAAATTGTTACATTCTTTCACATTTTTTTCATGTTATTATTTTACCAAGAGGACTCTTTTGAATAACCATCAGCACTAGGAATCCCCTTTTAGCCCTGCCTTCCTGAGAAAATTAATATGAACTTCCAGAAAAATTTCTTCAAAAATTTCTGATTATCTACCAAGTATATACCATGTAAATGATGTCTTTACAACATCACATTTTACAAGAGTACTTCCTCCTCAACAATAACTTAGCCTGGTGACCAAAACCTCAATGTTTATCAAACTAGAGGTAAAGACCTTCATGTTAGTGCATCTACATCAAAAGTCACATACCATTAAGCAACTAAATGGACTATTACTAACACTTTATTTAATCATGAACAACGTGGTTTTCCTAATCCTTGGCTTATAGAATAAGATACCTGTCCTAAAAAAGTTTTCCATATTTACAATTTTGAAGAAATAACTAAAAATATTGCACAAATGAGTCTTCTGTATTTCTTATACACCATTATAAAGCAAGTTCATCATAATTAATGTTTAATATCCTATTTCAACAACCATATGTATAGATCATCTACTATTACCAAAAATACAACAAAATGGCTGGAAGAGGCAGAGTGTGACGGCTCTAAACAGCTTCATTTCAGTGCTTTTTCTGGAAATTCATGGCATATCCTTTCTTGGGATAATTGTTTACCAAAACATGATTTAAAAAATCACTTATAAAGTATCTACTTCTTTGTCTATCCATATAACCTGTTACTTTCTCTTAAAAGATAAAGTAGAAGGTTTAACTTGATATCTTCTTGATATTCCTTGTTAGCTCTTACTCATAGTCCTGTTTTTTTTCCTAGGTGCTGGCAAGAGTTTAATTTTTCTCATAAATTAAGTTATATTGACAGCACTATAATTTTCTTGCTGTTCCTTTTTAAAGTTTCCCTTAAAGCAAAAAGACTCTTTTTACAGTTTTCTGGAACATTTCCTGTTATCTCTGAGTGATAAACAGTCAGCCTCTCAGACTGTTTCAATCGCACTTTGGAAACCTTTGAATCCATTTTATCTGATTTAGCTCATTCAAAACACAATTTGTTCAAGTATCCAAATCCCTCTTTCTTTAGCATGATACAAAATATTTGTTATTGATAGTAAGTGTGCTACTCATATCGAGAACATCCAACTGGATAAATTGGAGAAGACTGAATGAGAAAATATTTATTAGTTTTGTTGGCAATAACTTTCAAAGAGCTTTCCTGGACCACTGAGCAGCAGACCAACACTTTTCTTAATTTGTCTTCTACTCTTAATGCACTCATGGAATTATTTATTATCTTTCATGTGCCCTGGTAGTTATATTTAATTTTGTCCTTTGGCCTTTCTCTGACTTTGTCCATGCAAGCTCTTAAAACAGAGGAAAATCCAGTATTACAAAGAGTTTTATTATTTCTATATAGTTTACAGTCTGCTTGCATTTAGGTGGTAGTATGGGGAATAGCTGTAAATGAGGTGGGATAGGAAACAGCTAAATCAGCTCTATCAATCACATAAAATTCTCTGACCCTCTAAAACAAGATAGTTGTACCCAAGCTGCTTACTGCAAATGGTCCTTGGCCCATGCTAAATCCTAATCTCTGCATGGCCGTTATTTGTGACCATGGTCACTGCCCCAGGCTGTAACGGTGGCAGGAACAGCAATTTAACAGATTTGAGTTTATATGCATCACCATACAGAAGTGTCCTGGACTATGCACCCTCTGTTTACTAGTGGAAATCAATAGTTATATACTTATAAGGATGCTTATTACAGTATTTAGGTGAAAACAATCAGAATTGATATCACAACCCCCCTTTTTTTTTTCTTAATTTATCACATATTACAGCTTGCAAGAGGATAAAAAGATCACTCTGAGGGCCTCTGATTGTATATTTTATTAGCAAATCTGCATTGGTAGATTATGGGATTTCTGAGATTCATTCTTGAAAGACAATACTGAATGGCACAAAACAACTTATTATTACCAGATTCAACTTTAAAAATCACTTATTTTACAAACTGAGAACAGGTCAGGCTATTTACCTCTTCTGTCTTAAATCAAACTCTAGATCCTGAAGGATCTCTTAAGAAAAGGGAAAAAAATCACACAGTTAACTTCAAATAATCACTAAGTACTGAGAAATGAGATGGTTGTAACACCCTTCTGGTTTGCTTCCCTGTCCTTTTCTGGAAGAAACCCTACAGAAAAAAACAGGGAAAAAAAAAAAGAAACAAAAAATCAAAACACCAAAAGCTTATTTAGAAGTTGTGTTGATGGAAATGGGTAAACATAGGTCAGACTCCATAGTGCGCCTCAGCTATCGCTGAATAGGCTATTGTAACCCTACTACTTTAGAACAGACTGTTTCATTTGGAAGGGACCTACAAGGATCTAGTCCAACTGCCCATGTTGCTGGCTGGAACCTACTAATGTTTCATTAGTTGCTCCAAAAATTCACTATTTGTCTAAGTTACAGCTAGGCAAACCGACATGATGCACACATTTCTGCCACTGATCGTATGGATAATAAAGCTTTATATTGCTGACACTGCTGAGCAGTTTGATATCCACCTCATTGCTAAGTCTCAACAAGGTTTGAAAACCAAGTTACCTTCAAGTACAGTACAAAATATTAAACGCGCAGAGTACATTTAATGTCTTCCATCCCAATCTCCTCCTACACTCTCCCCTGTCCTCTGGAAAGCTAGAATTCACATGTCTGTTCATAACCAATCTGAAGGGAACGCTCAAGCCTAATAGCAGGGAGATTGTTTTGTTTGGTTGGTTTATTGCCAAAGAGAAAAGAAAGAAAGAAAAATTTCCTTGTATTAGGCCAAAAGAATTTCACAGCAATGATTTTCTAATTGGGATAAGCAACTTCACATGCTCAAGAATGAATCTTGTCTTTTGAGAGTGTTTTGCTGTCTCCTTCTCATGACTGTTTTCAAACTCTCTCCAATGAGCTGCTTGACTTCTGTGAACTCCACTCAAGTTTTCTGCGTAGTGGATAGGGAAGTATGGGCACCGCACATAAATTTTAGAGAGCAGTTGGGCACCTAAAATTAAATTCTGTAACGCAGAGCGTTTCATTCTCATTGTCCTTTGTATGAACCTAGTCCATAGCACCTAAATACTGGATTTGCATAGATACAGGTTTATAAATGGAAAGAAGTGCATGCACAAATGGAGGCAAGCTTGAAATTGTCTGAAAATTGCTCTGTATCAGTAGAAGTTAGACTCAGACAGCAAAAGTGGCTCTAGGAAAGAAAACAGAATGGAAGCATATGCTCCAAGTGCATCAAGAAAGGCAAACATAAAGATGTTAAAGGAAGAGGACTTAGTTAAAAAGAAAAAGTAATAGAAAAAAAAACCCACAACTGAAGGGGAAGAGAAAGTTTTAATAAGTTAGGCAAACGAGATCGAAAATGGTGTTAATTATGCCTAGCATCATAAATGGCAATTAAAAAAAGCAGAAACAGTGGATGTGATATAGTTGTTTTAAGTTGTTAGTGTAGCAGAAACTGCAGCACATCCCGTCATCTCAGAACAATTACCAGCTGTTACCATCAGGGAACTCATCCTTTCTTCACTATTCTACTATACGAAACCTATGTCCAAAACAACCAGCTATGATTAAGAGGGTGAATGGAACTCAAAATATGTAAGTTCCATTTTTTAATTCTTTCTTACTGTTCTGCAATCAGAATCCTATCCCTTCTTTTTCTTTCTCTGATACCTTTCGAAACCATTTCTTCCCTCTACTGCTGGTTCATCTGATCTGCTTTACGACTAGGATTCAATTTTATTCACTATAAAATGTTTTGGACCAGTTTCTAAGAATTTTACATAGAGGAATTTAAACAAAACAGATTTTTATCTTTTGGATAATTGTTCTGGGTTTTTTTCAGGCAAAAATATATTTCTATGGGCTGGAAAGAAAAGGAGGGGGCAGACTATGGCAGAGGATGATCTACATTCTGGAGCTGACATGGACCTCGACAAGAGAAAAACCTGTATTTTCTAGTTTTAATAAATGAAAGTCCTTTTGAGGACTATGATCTATGATGGTATTTTAACCATTACTCAGTGAGTTACAGAAGAGCATAATAACATAGGGCAGGATGTCACTGATATAATCAGCATCATTAATATCACGATGATTTGACATTAAATGCAATTAGGAGGGGGCATTTTTAGGCTGCTGCTTTTTTGTTGTTATTGTAAGTTTAATAATTTCATCTTTGATGGGGATGTTTACTCATACAGACTTTGTGTCTCTGTGCTACTGAATGGGAACCTGACATTCAGACACAGATCCAGCCTCCTGCATTTTGATCTAATGGAGACAAACCTAATATAGTTAAACAGTAGGCTGACAGCAGCCCTTTCAGACCAATTTATGATCTCATATGGCATTGTCTTAAAGGAGATACATTTGTATTCTTTCAGTAAATATACCTTCTAAGGCTAGCAGTTTATTTTATATATATATATACACACATAAATATACACACAGATACCTAGTGGATTAACAGAGAATGGCTGCAGAAAAGTTTTTTACATAGCAGGGGACTGCATTTGAAGATTTTTTAAAATAATTATGAGACACTGTCACAACTAGGCACAAATACAAAAAAAAAAAAAAAATTACTATCATCTTTCCCCCAAAAAATCACTCACAAAAATAAGTCTGAGTACTGTTGAACACAGGCATGCATACTTTTTTTTTTTTAATTATTATTAAGTTAGGCAAACTTTGGCCAGGAATTATACCTACTGTTTGTGTACATTTTATTAATACTAAAGGTTAAGGACTTTCATGTGTAGTGATGCATATAACAAGTAACAGCCACACCATGCAGATGACAAAAGAAAAAAAGGAATTCAAATAAATACATGCAGGAAAAAAGTGAAACATGCAGGACATTATGGAAAGAAAAATTCTTAGAAATAAGGAATAAGCCTGTGAGACAGAAGAAATAGGTTGACTCTCCAAGGACCTTTAAGTACAACAAAACTCACCGAGAGATTAAACTCTGAATCTCAGACTAGCAAGAGTCAGTCTGCTCCTAAGAAGCAATTTAGAGTATTCTGATTGCTCTGAGAGGAATTAGTCAGGCAGCCAGGGATTTTCAGAGCATAGCTATGGGCTTGGGCAATGATGTAAAGCTGGCTATATTGCCTCTGCAGCCCCTGCACATTCCCTTCTGCCAAAGAGTTCCTCAACCAGTTACAAACTATTCACCTGAAAAACCTACAATCCATTCCCATTTCTATCATAGATTTCCTCTATGACTGTGGACTCCTTGGTCTACAGGGTATGTGTAAATGGCAGAAAATGGGAGCATTTCACAGCTGCCATGTTCAGAAGCATCCTGGGAGGTAGGGTGGGTAGGGTGGGATAGCATCAACCTGTTGTCCTCTTGTCCTTATCCTGACTCTCCAGAAGGAAACCAAGCATGTAGCCCTGGAGATGTTCAGGGTCACTATCCTGGTGGGGAAACCTGGCTGTGCTGGCTCTGCAGTCTTTCACTGCCACCCCAAGACCATCATGTAATGCACACTTTTGGAGGCAATTCCCAGTCCTTTCCCGGTCTGAGGCACTTCTTTTTCACAGTGTACTGTATCTTCATCACACTGACGCAGCAGGTAAACCAGCCTGACTGAAAAATGCCCATTTTCTCTAATCTGTTTTAAATTTAGAGCATTATATTTTATATATATAAAATTCCATGATCAGCACAAAACAATGTGCCAGCTCAGCCAGGGTTGGAGTAAGGTGTTTACAGGCCAGGGCTGGAAAAAGCAAACCTAAGAGACCTCAAGCTATCTGAAGACCCGCTGCCACAAAAAGCCTGGGTGCCTCTCCAGAGCCTACTTTCCTTAGACGTAATGCTGTTTCCATTTTTAAGTTTTACCCTATGGGCAAAATGTCACATCAATAGGTAGGAAATAATGCAGACACACTGATATTAATCTGCCACAAAATGGGGTTTGTTGACAGGTTGCAATTGCCTTATCACTGGGCATCTATTAGAGTAGAATTGAATATTTCACTTGGAAATGAACTACGATTGTCTAGTTCAACCGCCTGACTGATCTGGGGCTGAACTAAAGTTAAAGCATGTTACTAAGAGCATTGTCCAAATACTGTGTTAGATATTTTCACAGTTCCAACAACATGCCTTCATAAACATTTGAAATGGAGGTATGAAACAAAGAACGGACAAAAAAGAAAAATTCTTCAGGATGATGAACAGAATTACAAACTCCTCGTACGCTAAACACATCTATCTAAACTCACTTCAGCTGCACTAAGATACCAGTAACATCCACACTGATGGGCTTGCAAACATCATGCTGGATCTACAGAAGAATTGTGCCCTCCTGTCCTGTTAGTACCTAAAATGGACTTATGTGTAAAACGAAGGTAGGTAGCTTAGTTTTGGCACCTGCATTGCTTTAACTATATCCTAATTTCACCTAGCACTGTCATGCTCAATTAAGCTAGAAAGACATAATTGCTCATCTCTAAATAACTCCTGGTAATATGACATATTGAAAAAGTAATTTTGGGTTTGGCCTTTGTTTACCGCTATATTTTCTCTTTCATCTACTCCAAGAGCAGCTATACCAAACAAGAAACGATAATTAAGCAAAAGTTTTCTCTTTATGCTGCAGGTTTTCTAAAAAAAAAAAAAACAACCCACCCCACAACTTTATAAATTGCAATATAATATAAACCTAACATTTTAATGTAATTTTATAAAATGCAAAATAAATTTAAAAACTTCATTTTTTTTCTGATTTGGCTAACTGTTCCATTTTACATATTCTCAGAGAAAGTCAGAACTGCACTTTTAATCTGCTTATGACTGAAATCCACAAAGTACTGTTTGTTTTCAAAGGAAAACAAACATCTGTGCAATATACGCAGTCTCTCATGCTTGTTTCAGCTGTTCTTTCTGATTATTTTGCAAGACCAAAAAATTATTTTCCTTTTTTCCCCTCTACTTCCAACCTTTTTTAGAGGTGTTTTAAGTAATCATGTTTTATGGGAGGGGAAAAATATTTTAAGACTTAATCACACAATTATATTCTCACAGGCAAAGTCCCTTTGTAGTTGATTGCACAGAGGTTGAGCTTTCCAATGAGCTTTGAGCTGCGGGATCTGTATTTATGTGACAAGGTGTGCAATCTTACATCATGATATACAGAACTGTGGCTTGGCAGATATTAGGAAGGTAATAGATATGCCAAATATTCTCCAGGAAAAGGAAAATAAAACTGATTTCTTTCAAAGCACACCTGTTTGTCCTGCACTGTATTCAGAAGGAAGTGATTTTTAAAATACTCTATTTTAGATAAAGCATTAGCTTTGTTCCATAGGACTAAATGTATTACTTTTATTGCATTTCCTATAGGGAAAATTTTGGAGTTCAAAATGTTACTACTGGATTTCACTAGAAGTATTTTGAACTGTAATTTTTTTCCTAAAACTCTTTAAAAACAAAGGAGAGGAAATAATAATCTTAGCAGAAGTATCACCAAAACTGTATTTAAACAGATAGGTCTCTGGAACTGGAAAAATTCAAGTTTACAGGTATAGGGACATGCACATATATGTAGAATCATTAATTTCAATGGAACTTTGCCTTTGAAAACATAATTGGGAGATCAAGGACTGCATTTTGTAGGGCGGGGCTGGTCAGGTCCTAAAGACCTAAAATGAGACCTAACAATCCTACTGTTTGAATAGTAAACAGTTATATAGAATGTCTGTCCCCTTTTCTCCCATCTACCATCCAGTTCTAAGCAATTAATTACCCATTATCTTGATTAGCCTAATTAAAGTAAGGATGAAATTATGCTTTCACTAGGGTGCGGCATTTAAAAGGAATTTGCCAATTCGTTTTGTAAAGAGCTCCCCATTTTACTCACTTTAAAAAAAAAAAGCTGTTATCTCCACTTATACTTGTTGCCAGCTTCTGGTTATGCTGTCATTCATTACAGTCTTTTCGAAAACTGACATTTTCACATGTTAAATAATTCTAAGAGTTTAAGCTTTAAACTTGTAACTAGACGTAGAAATAAATTTCCTGGCAAACTCAGTATTTTTTCTGTTAGAAAAAGTATTTGGCTAATGAGAAAAAGTTATATTAACTTGAAATATATTTGCTACGATGTAATAGAACCCTAGTAGTAGTTACTGTGGGTTGACTGATGCGTGTTGACTTAACACTTTGTGTCTGCTGGACAGGGTCATCTTTGGACGGCTGAGTATGTCCTGGGAAAGAAAGGACAAAACTGACTTTGTAGAGCTTTCAGATGCTGGGTACCTGGACTCACATTGGGAAGACTTTTTCAGCTGTTACAGAGCAGCTGCTCAAATCTTCATCTTTAGCAAGATCTAAAATCGGGTGTTCCACAGCCCAGAATGTCCTAATTCTAAAGGAAATAGCTATCTACCTCTGAATGACAAATTTGAAAGAACTTTGTTTCATCTTTGGCACAGACTGGCAACTGTTTTAAAGTACAGAAAAGAGCGTGACAGGCAAATAATTTTCTTCACAGATTTACTGATCAATTATTTTTTTAAATATATATATATTTACTATATTTAGTAACAACTAAACTATATAGGTTACAAGGTAAAAATTAATGAGTTGTCTACACTAAGGTAGTTCAGATCTTCAAATTACACAAAGGCCTAAGAAAGATACATGTGTTTACTAAGTAAAAGTAATTTGCTATTGTCCTCCATTTCCTCACTGGTATTTTCTGTATTGATTTTGATATTGCAGTTTTACTTAATTTTACAGCAGTGTTCTGAGCAGTGATATCATACATATCACGCGTCTTTTGCCCTTTCTGTGTTTAAAAAAGTTTGTTCTTTTAAAAGTAAAATCTCAAAGGATGTTCAAAATATAGATGGTATTTTGATGTTTACCTCAGCAATTAGATTAATTTAACTATTTGTCTCAGTGAACTGGAGTTGTACTTCACCTTTCCATGACTATTTTCAGTCTGATTGTTTTTAATTGTTGCCTTAGGCAGCCTCAAGTTATTTCCAGTCTTCTTGTTTTCTTCTGATTTTGAAGCCTTACTAATTCTTTTTTTCTGTGTTTTCTCTTTTGGATTTATCATTTTGAGCATTGGACACTGAGGCAAATTAATTTCTCTTTGCTTTCCCATGAAGTCCTTTGATGAGTTCCCTGTGGTATCTCTGGTTAGCATATTATGTTAAATAGGCTTTCTGCCTTCAGATTAAGAGATTATAATCTGTCTTTTAAATTGGTATGATATAGACTCTACCTTTTGAAGCTTATAGAGTACAGAATTTAGCAACCCAATTTATCTTCCTGCACATGGGTACAATCCTATTGAGAGCAGGGAGTAGCAAATTATCTTGAGTGCTTTTTTTTTTTTTTTTTTTTTTTTACCTCCTGCCTCATAGTTTCCTTCCAACAGCAGACATTAGCAAGGCAAGTTTTTATGACACTCACCTGGTACTTCAGTGGCACGTGGGGAAGCAAATGCAGGAAGAGCCTGAGAGCGCTGACATTCCAATTCCCACTTGATTCCTGTTCCACTGAGAATGGCAACCATCTCACGTTCACAGCTTTCCCTTGCAGCACAGAGCTGAAATATAAATTGAAGACTGCTTCTGCAATTTATCTGCTACTAAAGAAAATTATAAACAAAGGTGCACTTTCCCCTTCCCCCCCCCTTCCAAAGCCCCCTGCATGCTGAGGCATGAAAACACCTGGCACCATCTTTCATCAATGTTTAACACAGCCTCTCCTATCTAGTGCTGCCTTTCCTCCTCCTAGCTCAAGAAGTGCTCTCAAAACAGCACCCAGTTCCTCTCTTAAGCTTCTATTATTTACTGGCATTGTCTCTTCATTTACTGCAGAGAGCAATTTCTTGGATAAGAACCGAGTTCCACCTGGTCAAACATCACAACAGAAATCTGTTACTCTTCTCAGTCTAGCCTCTTAGTCACCTGACTAAGCACAGCTATATGAATTTTAGTGCATTTTATACATCCTAGAACAAATAGCTAGTTTTAATTGCTCCTAAGAGAGCTTATAGTTGACAGCTTTAACTTGAAAAACATTCCTGTAGAAAGTTAATGATCATTCATGAACTACAATAGCATACATATGACAAAAAAATATCACAGTATTATTCAGATATAAATGGAGAAGAAAACATTGCAATATTTTTATATCTTTATAAGTTGAAAACTTTTCAGAACTTTTAATTTCAGATAATTCCACAGCAGAGCCTGGAACCTTTTGGATAATTCAAAAGAATTTAAGTGATACTGTAAAATATCCAAATTTACAAATGTATTATTAAAAACTACTAATCAACATAATCTTTCCTGCAATATTATAATTTTAATGAGTAATAGCCATTACAATATTTATCAAATGCCAGAATTAAACAGAAATTCAGTGCTCTACAGCCATATATTAAATGAGGTTCTTACCTACTGCTTTCTTTCTGATGTTTCTCATGGTACAAGAATGTAGAAAGGCTGCATACATTTTCAGCTAGTGAAAAAAAACAAAGCAAGTCATAAACTCTCTCTTGGTTCCAGATAAAATAAATAAAGATGAAATAATTAACACAATATTCTTACCATGTAAACATTGTGAACACGCAGAGATGTTCTTCTACTAAGTGGTTCTGGAGGGAAAAGAAATTGTTGCTCATAATGAGTGTTAGCCAGTTCAGCAACTATGTTCATATATGATTCATATCAGTTTCAACTAACTATTTAGACACACCGTTATTTTACTGTTCTTGGATTAGGTGGGAAATAGCTTACCAAGCTTCTACACTTTTATTTTTGAGGCAAGAAAAACAGTTTCTTCTGACTCAGTGTTCCATGAATTCAGTCAATCCAGTGGATTTACTCCAGGAAACAGCATACAGTTGACTTCTGCAGCTGACTGCAAGACTGAAACTGATGGATGCCTCCAGCACATTCTCAAGATCAGGCACGGTCTTATCTCAGTAGGGCTCAGGTCCTTTTTTTTCCCCCTTGAGATTTTAATTTCATGCTATATGATAGTGTTAAAATATTAAAATAATCAAGTTGTTAACATATTCCAAATGAATTCTTATTCCATATGCAAAATTCTGTAAAAATTCAGAAGTAAAATTTATTTTTCAGTCTGCTGATACACTTTCTTTAAGAAATTATATATTGCAAGCCTTTTGATAACTTATGCCATAACTGATAAAATATTTGCCTCTCTCTTCATGTCACCAAGGCATGATTGCTGGTAAAAAAAATCCTGAAGTTGCAATGGGGATGTATAACTGTTTCCTTTTCCTGTAAATAATGCAACCATATTTATTTGGAAACATTGATTTCTAAATTGAAGTATGAAATCTGATTAAAAGCTCTAATGAAAAAACCCAGAGGAATATATTCTATCCATGCCTCAGCACCTGCAAGAAATTTTCTGGCATCTATATGAGTATTTTTCTATTACTCTGTCAAAATCTTTGAAAGGCAAAACAATGTCTTGGGCTCCTTGCACATCTTTAGGTGTGGGAAGGGAAGGGGAAGATTAGAAAAGACTTTATTAGCTAAGTAAAGTTGACTTCTATATCATCTAAACTAATTGCTTGTTCTGCAGTTTTGTATTTGATGACCTAATGGGGCAAAAGGGCTTTTAGAGACTCATTTATGAGATGGATCTAGTTTAAGAATTGCTTAATCCCTACCACAGTTGTGTAACATCTGGCCTGAAACACCTCAGGATTCCATCCTGCTGTCAAAGTCATTTGACTGTTCCTTACATGGTTTTCAGCTACAGTTACACTTGTGGGACACAAAATGGTTGAAAGCTGTTGAAGAATAACAGATTTTGTCAAATTCAATGCTATCATTTAGTTTGCATAATACCATAGATCACCTACATTTATAAAGAGACTAATTTTTTTTAAAAAACATTACTCTACTTTCACACTTTTAGCACACCTTCGAGCACTGTTTTCTAAGAAAAAAAAAAGCGATTATATTTTCCATTCAATGATTCCTGATAGGCCTTTTTCTTGAATTCCTATGGGAAGTGTATCAGACTTCTTTTAGATACACATAGACTGGCATCATTATTGATATAGACAATATACCCAAATATCTTTCTGACTGATCTGGGTATTATGTGCAACAGGCAGCATACATTTATAATGCCCTGAACAAATGATATTAAAAAAATCTATTCAAGCTTACAAATGAATTTTCCAGCTATTTCCAACCATTTTCCTTTGTAACAAAAGAAAGAGCTGAAAAACAATCCTAGTCAGAAGGTCAATTATCTTTAAACCCCAGATTCTGCAGGAGAGCTTTACTTTAGCTGAAATAAGAGTGTTGGGCATGGAGCTCTATTAAGTTTATTAAAGCACATATAGTGCTTTATGGTCATATGTATCCATAAAGCACAATACTTAGGTGACAGAGACATAGAAACCCTTAGACATTTTTAACACTCCAAGACTGTAGGTAATACTAGTAAAACAGGAATGTAGTCTCTGCTGAAATATACTTTTAAACATAAAGAAGTAGGCAGATTGTTTGAGAAGAAATAGCCTTTCATTACTTCTCTCTGTTTTACTGTTTTGTACAGAGCAGAGCAAGCAGAAAATCTAGGTATTTTGTGAAAGTCTAGGGTTTCTTGGTTTGTGGTCGTTGTTCATGTAACATTAGTTAGGACTTTATAAAATACAGCTTATTCCTCTGTGGCTTATCTCAGTTTTGTGTATAACAGAATAGTCATTAAAAAGTAATTGTCACTTCAAAAACAATTACAGATCAGGGTTATTAGAATACCATATGATGAGCCTTCAACATTTTCACTTAAAATACAGGCATGCAGTCACCTTCATTTGCCATAAATGGAGCTAGATATGTAAACTGCATGTACATTGAAGTAAAGGTAACTCCATTTCCTTAATTTCTTCATTATATTGCGGCAGCCACTGGGGTACCCACGACATTTAAACACATTTTCTTTTCATTTGGCTCTTGAGAGTATCCAACGCCCATCAGGGAAGCAAGCTGTAAACAAATTCACAGAACAATCCACCAGCTTAG
Organism: Falco naumanni; assembly: GCF_017639655.2. Taxonomy (NCBI): domain Eukaryota; kingdom Metazoa; phylum Chordata; class Aves; order Falconiformes; family Falconidae; genus Falco; species Falco naumanni. Next base: position 10,724,035 of record NC_054054.1, read on the forward strand.
CTATTTAGAAAGGTGAAGATATTAAAAGCACTAATACATTATAATGACATAAAATCCATATGATGGAGAGTAAAATGAGCATATGCCAACTAGAATCGTGGTCTAGTGGTAGCACAACACAGTGCCTAATGGGGAGCCGTGAACAGAGACTAGCAGTGCCAAGGAGGCCATATATCTCTAGGGAAGGAAACAGATCACTAATGGGAATCTGAAATCTTGCTGACTGAAGCAGTGCCATTGACATGCTAGTGGAGAAGACAGTCTATTTTTAAAACAAACTGTAAGCAAAAAAACTATGATGTAGGGCCTTCGAGGTGCAAATGATAGAAAAGAGTTTTAAAAAATGCAATGTCTGCTACTCTCCAAAGCAAATATGTGCTTTACTTTAGTGGGAAGATATTTAGAACATTTGCATATTCATATTGGCCATTAGGACTGAAATGGACTTTATTTAGATAGCACGGGTTGCAATTTGTCCCACAGAACTAGCAATGGGGACATAATTTCAAAAGAATTGAAAGCTGTCACTTTCTTCTGTGTTTTCTAATTTCACCCTCCATTGGAACAAGCAGTACCCTATTCATAAAGCAAGGTCGCAGAAAGTAGTTTCACAGCTTAATCTTCCGTAACATTTTAACAAGGAAGACCACCCTTTAGCCTTGTTCTGTTTCTGTTATACTTTATCTTACAGAAATATCTGTATCTTTACAACATCTGGAGAGGCATTTAAGATGAGCAGTATTTCTTGATTTCACAGAGTACAACAAACACACAGAGAAACAACTCTGTGTTGGCACAAGAGCATAAAATCAATTGCTTGTTTTCACTAACACGGAGGATTTTGTTGCAGAACTAAATATAGCAGCATTCACACCCTAGATGTCATATATGATATGTGGACAGCCTGACAATCACATTGCATTCGATGCACTGAAGTCACATCTTCGGTCCACTCTGAAGTTGAACAAGCTGCTTGCAAGCTTTTACAGGAACATTCTTCAGATGAGGCAGTAAAGCCCATGATCTTGTCCATCATTCACTAAGAGTGGTGCTGAGGGTGTTTGTGTCCCCCCAGTAATTACCAGTATTTCACAACTTCACTTCTGTAGGTACCACTTGGATGTTATCTGCAGGAATGGCACTCTGTGGACAAGGCTCAGATTTTATCTTCCTGTAAAAGTGCATGCAGGAATCTTAAGAAACATGACCCTTCTGGAGAAAAACTTCACTCCTGTGGCCGAAGAGGGAGCAAGTTTTATTCCCAAAGGAATGCATTTCCCATGACCCCGAGATCAATCACCTACAGTGGCTCCTGCCCCAGCGTTATATCCTCTTCAAAGTAATGATGCTATTTTCAGACCTGTGCGATCAATAGCCCACTCAGAAGACCTGTACCTGAGCACAGGTGGAAGAGCTCTGTAGAAAAAATTAGCAGAAAAGGCCATACTATTCACCTAAGGTTTGGTTCTGAAGGACAACAATGATTTCTCCTCTGAGCCTAGCCCTATCATTCTTTCTCTTTGTCTCTTACTCATCTCTAGGGATCTGCAGTCTGGAAAAGGAGAGAAATGGAGCCAACAGAACACAGCTTTGATTCTGAAGGGTGGTTATCTAGGTTAATTGCTTCAGTGGGAATTATTGTTAGGAAGATGCACACATAAATTGCTGGGGATATGCTGTTTGTGACTCACCTTTGAAAAGAAGCTTTCACTAAACACAGAAATAGCATAGTTTGTGTTCCTCCTAAGACTACTTAAATTATGGGTGAGAAGAACAGGCATCTCAAACCCCCAACACTATTATCTGTTATGTCACACAAGAACCACTTTAGCAGAATCTTCAGGGAATGACAGCAAGCCAGTTGCTTAAGGAGAGGACATATTCCCTTAAGTACAACCAAAGAGTAATTTAGAAAAACAATATAATCTTTTTAGATCTTTTCTTGGTCCCTTTCCTATGAACTGTCTGACTTGCAAGACTCATGAGTAAAAAGGGCAATAAAATCAGATAATCCATGATCTATATATTAGATTCTTATACAGCTGTCTTTGCAGTGAGATTTCCTATTGGAACCAATACAGTTAAAAGCGTCTGTCTTAAGACAATGCACAGCTTGTGACAGCAAAGATTCTGCATGTTTGGTAGGCATAATTTGCTGGTTTTCTACATCTGGAGTCAAAACGCCACATCAGAGCGACAATTTCTTTGTACTGACAGCTAACTGAATACAGAAAGTCAACAATAAACTGTTAGGCTGAAGGAAAACAGATGTTTGCTGTCCTTTCATAAAACCCCAAAGAAGTACTTTTAAATGCCAACGAATAAGGCCTATAATGTAACACAGTTAAAGATAGATGAACACTGACCCATTTTATGTTCCACAAAATTTTGATGAGCTTTGTCTTGCAATGTTAAGTGGAATTCTACATACAGCCATATTATTAAAAATAAATTCAATTTCTGTAATTATTATTCATGTGCCTTAAACCAGTAAGAGATAATACAATAAACAGATTAATTATCATGATAATGGTACTTAAAACAACAATGTCAAGCATTTTGGAAATACTGATGTTTTGGTGAGATTGATGGGGAGAAAAAGAAAATAATTACATGGATATTATCTTACTGAATATTATTGTTTATCATAATGTGGAATAGTATACATAAAGTGCTTAGCTACCATCCTCAATAAGCTGATCATAGAATTAGGGAGGTCACCTCCACTTAACTGTTCCTAAGATCTGACAGACACAGTTGAACTTTTGACATTTTTAAGGCAGAATTAATTTCTAGTGAAAATCATGCTAGTGCTCAGTTTCAGAGCTCCAGTGATACTTTTTGGACTGTCAATATCTGGTTTCAGTTGTACAGGTTGGTTTTTTTCAGTTCTTCTAGATGTTAAAAGTGTGGGGGGGGGGGGGGGGAAGGCAAAGATTTCCCCTGCCCCAAACCACCTGTTCATACCTTGGCGTGGCCACACAAGTTACCTTCTAGTTTGTCTCCATCCAAAAGGAATCCAATTCACGTCATACTGATCAAGTTTCTTCTAGCTTAACTTCACCCACACAGAATCCAGTTCAGGTCATAGTGGCCAAAACACAGTAACTGGGGTGATGGGGAGCCTTTCCTCAGAAGTGCACTCCTGCAGCAATCCAACAGCAGAAGTCTCAGGTGGGTACAGTAACACGACCAAAACCAGTCCTGAGTCAGTGGTATCGTATGTTCTTCAAGTATCATTTTCTCAAGAGTTAACAGTAAGCTGGTCTTACCTCTCAGACTACTAACATCCAAGACTCTTCTTGCAGGAACTCTATCTGTCACAGGCTCTAATACAGTCAGTCCTACCAGCATGTGAAAATAGGTCCATGGTACTTAATTTGTAACTCATGGTCAAACTGGTAACACATCATGCTTAAAATATTAAAGAAAGCCTTTGAAATCATTGGGATGTATCTTCTCTGCTTATACAAATACAGTCATCTGTGGGGTTATAAGTAATTTTGCAACTTGTCCTGTGTAGAACTGCAGTTAGAAACTGATGAATATGAATAGTTTCTCTGCAGAAAATTCCCCAAACAAAATGGCAAATTCTTTTACCTCTACTTAAGCAATTTCTATTTCAGTTTTGAATACATGGCAAATTTATATTGAAGTGAAATTATATATTGAATTTCACACATAGAACACTTAGAGTTTTTCTCTAATGTGTCTATTTTCTTGAGTGACATTGTTCAGTACACACAAAAACATGGAAGAAATGACTGCTTATTATTATCAATAAAAACTTTAAAAATCATCTTAGCCTTTAGGTGTTTTTCCTGCTTTTTTCTCCAGCAAGAAAATTATTTTAAGATTTAACAACACGGGGAAACTCAGCAATTTCTAAAAATGTTAATTCTTTCAAGAATTGACTTATAGCAATTTATAATTATTAACACACTTGCAACGTATAATACAGTTTTCAGTATCTACAAACACACCGTGAAAATCTCATTGATTTCTGTTATTAATCAGAGCGATCCAAAACAATTTATAAAGCAATTTCTCCTATAGGCAGTGCAGTGATTTGATGTTACCTACACACATCCCCTCAGCAGAAATGCACTGATTGCTACATATGGACCCACTTCAAGAGCAGAGCAAGGTATCAAGATTAAAATGTCTACCTTTTGAAAAATAAAACTGAGAATTCTTTGGCAGTCAACTAAATGGTAAAAAACCTGTATAGAACCAGGATACTCTTTTAAATTTTTTGCTATAAATATTGCATTCTTCTTTAAAAACAACTAAACAATTCTTAAGATAAAAGGTGCTGAAAAAGTATATTCAACATACCTTACCTATTCAAAATATAGATGCTGTTTCTTTCATGTCACTTGTGCACTGGTCTGAGAATATACTGAGATAAATTACATCTATTTCAAGATTAATTTGAAAAAACCCTGAGCTGTACAATACATAAATTGAGCAAATTATCGAGAATGAAGATTAGGTCCACCAACCCTTCAAAATGAAAATCATGGTCTTGTTTGAAAGTCTGGTTGATCTGTGACTTCCTCAGCATGTGTGTGAAGGTGGTGTAGGGTAAACACCATATAAATCCAGCAGTCCCCAGCTGGCATACAGTTCTTTCAAAACACGCAAAGAGGAGAAGGATATCGCTGTGTCTAGATTATTGTTTGTAGTATTAGGTGGTCTCCTGCCTAGCATTCAGTCACATTTCTCAAGGTAATTCTACTCCTGCAGTATCCAACGCACCTCATTCTTACAGGTTTCTGTAGTGGCAATTTCTATGCTACCTCTGCAAGTGATCACCTGCAATCAATATCCATGAGACACCAGTACCCAACCAGGTTGCTGGGAAGCTAGTCTGGAACTACACAAATTATTTGGTAAGGACTGCAACGACAATCTTCTAACCTTTAACAGTAATCATTTAATAACTATATCAGATATTACAAATTAGCCATAAATCAGAATTAGTATAGAACAGACTATCTTCAAGATGGTATTACATGATCATGATTATGAGACTCCATTGAAACTTATTCAAACTCAGAATGTCTTTACTAAGTGATGGAGGCCTACAAAAATGGGATGCAATATCCTGGAAGCACAAACTCTATTGCAAAATTCAAAATATCCTGAATTTTGTCTTAGAATCTTAAGCATCCCCTAGGAAGAAGGCTTAAACCTTATGCAATTCACACACATCATTCTGTCTTACTTGAAGCCTAGGTAGGACAGTGCAATTTTAAAAAATTACACACATTAAGCCTCTCTGGTTTCATAGTCTACAGGGAGTTAGCAGTCACTCTGGACTCAGGACAGTTGAATATCACTCCTCATCTTACAAACTCAGCTCAATTTCCATGGAATTTTTCCAAGGGTAGCTCAACCACTCTCCTTCCTATAGTCCAAAAACCACCTTTTGCCAGCTCTCACTCCTTACAGAAAGAGCACGCCCTCAAGAAGACTCATGACATCTAAATGTGTATGTGCGTGAGTGCACACATACATAATTTCTGATGTGTCTCCAGACCAGTTCCATGTTCTCACTTGTAAATATGTATTGCAAGTTAATATGGAATATTAGTAAATGAAATATTTGTAAGAACTGCTAGTATTATGGAGCTCACATCTGCTCTAAAGTATCACAAATCATTTGTAGTGTCAGTAGTTTGGTTTGTTTCTAGGTTTTAATTCAGAGCCTTCTTCTGGCTCAGCTTAGTACATGAAGCAGGCTTGCATGCCAAAGCTGTGATTAACTTTATAGATGCAGTGGAATTATGGAAATGTATCATGCAAAAGTGCGTACTTGCCAAAATTATTCCATGACCTTGTGCTTAAGCTGAGTTTTAAATAATTCAGTGATGTATTGAATGAATAAATTTGTGCTGCTTGTTACTCTAAACAGTCATGCTTTCACTTTCCTTGCCATTTTTAATAAAGCCTCGCTTTCTAATATTCATGAAATATTGCATTTCAATTAAATTACATACGTATTGAGAAAATAGTTTGCCCTAAGCTGTTTAGTGTTGACACCAACTGTCATTTGCCTTTTCTTTTTGTATAATAACCATGGAGGATTTATGTACAGGCAATATAAAGCACTGTCACACTTTAACAAGAAACTTTTTTGATCATGTATAACACTAGAGAGAATAAACCTAAGCTATTTTGTTATTTTTAAAGGCATTAATTAAACTTAGATAGTGCATACTAAATCCAAACTCAAGTTTTCCATTCCTAGTTTCATGGAAACCGCATGAAAATTCTTCCAGTGTTTCAGGTGCTCATTAAAAACTGCAGAACTCAGGTGACTGAGCTGGTTCAGTTTGGCTGAACCTGTTTTTAAAATACAAATGTAACAGCAGAGTCACAAGTTGAAAGGTTAGTATTTTAAACAGCATAAGAAAGTAAAAGGGGATGGAAATATAAAATTTTATCTGCATTGAAGCCCCAAAATACTGATCTTCAATTTGTCATTATTTCATTGCAGGTAAATTGACTAAAATTCTTGTAGCTCAGTGTATTTTCCTTTTTAAATGGGAATCCTATCATCTTCTCCTTTCTAAGAAATAATTTTGGACTTTCACATTAAAAGTAAAGTTACCTCATTATATCACTTTGTAGAATAAAACTGTCCAGAGAAGGGCAGCCAGGCTGCTGGAAGGGTCTGGAGTACAAGTCTTACGAGGAATGGCTGAGGGAACTGGGGTTGTTTAGTCTGGATAAAAGGAGGCTCTTTGCAACTACCTGGAAGGAGGCTGTAGGCAGGTGGGGGCTGGTCTCTTCTTCCAAGTAAGAAGCCATAGGACAAGAGGGAACAGCATCATGTTGTGCCAGGGGACGTTTGGATTAGATGTTAGGAAAAATTTCTTCACCAAAGGGGTTATCAAGCATTGGAACAGGCTGCCCAGGGTAGTGGTTGAATCAGCATACCTGGAGGTATTTAAAAGACATGTATACGTCTTCCTTAGGGACATGATTTACTGGTGGACTTCGCAGTGCTAGGCTTACACTTGGCCTTGATGATCTTAAAGGTCTTTTCCAATCTAAAGGGTTCCATGATTCTATGATACAGTCTTCTGACCTGTACAAAATCAATCTGATTTTATTTCCCACCATTTGGCCAAAATGAACAGCAATTTTGTAACAAGACTGGAAAGATATCATGAAATGCCTATTGCATATCACCCTCTATGCCTGACACAGGGAAAGAAAATTTGTTACAGAGCTCAGCCAGAGACTAGTACTGAAGCTGAAGCTGTAAGGGCTTCTCTGTTTGATACCGAGACCTGACCAATAGCTGCAGTGCAGCTGAAATGCGCTCGTTGTTGCAGATAGCAGGCACCACAGAATTATTCCCAGAGTGCAAGTGAATAGATGTTGTGAAGAAAAAGTGAATACGAAATAAATGTCCCATTAGCCCATGCTAAAAGGGCAGCAAACTCCTCACAACTAGCCTTTTGTCATTCTTTCTGTTTTCAAATAGCAGGGGGGAAGGGGAAAGTGTGTTTCCAAGCTTCATCTGCTAGATAAAGACTTTTCATTAATGCCCATAAGTGAATGGGGATATAGTTTCCATACTGCATCTCTAGCCATCTTAATTACTTTAAGTTGGCCCTAACATACTGATAATTTTCACCCACTAGTGAAGCAACCACCAGCACCATTTGTCATAATGTTTTCAGCAAATTAACCCAAATGGTTTTGGTTGTCTCAGTGTAACTAAGAGGACACAAATGTTTGCCCTGAAGCATTTACAATCAGTGTCAGGAAGATAGTAGCAGTATTACTGTAAAGAGCTAGTCAAAAGAAGTACATTGGAGTAGCAAAACTTTTGATTCCATAATTTAAGCTATTTCACAATATATAGAAGAAAGTTTTAAATAAATAACCTAAGCATCATTCGTTTCTTATAATTTCAGGAAAGGATGTTGTCTTTGGCAGAAATACTCAAACTACCAGTTCAGGAGAAGTTTAAAGTGAGAGAGATCACAAGCCTTCTCATACAAATGTCTTCTGTTTGATGCTTCTGGGAAAATGTGGGAGTTTACTCAGCACATACTTCCTTGTTTACGTGTTGCTGACACAATTACTCATGTGGCAGATGAAAGAAAGGCTGCACAAAAACTTTCACCATTTTCAACTCCAGCTCCAGTTTAACTTCCTTTAAGTAAATATGAACCTTTCAGTTGACTTTAGCAAGTGGAAGAAGTGCTCAAGAAGGAAAAAAAAGAATTTACGCAATTGCTGAGGTAGTAACCTCATTATAGACTGGACTCATGCTGCTTCCTTCCACTGGCCCTGAATCAAACTGTAGTTTTATAAACAATGCAGTCTTAATATCAGCAATATTCTACGGAATAAGACAAAGCTATAATTATTTATTTATTTTAATTATTTAATCATGTAATTAATTATTAAATATGTATTTATTTATTTTAAGGCAACCACTATTTAATTACAAATTAGTATGATATCTATCAACATTTAAAACCCAAAGAATACAAAAAAGCATCTACCTAAGGGTATAATTAGATTAAAGCTGAAGGACTAACTTATCTTTACAGTTATTCTATGCATTCTTCCAATTTCCCAATATAAATAACTATAAAGCAAGAAAATAGGATTTCAAAAGTGAGGTTGCTCAGGCAATTGCAAACATGTTAACGGAATTAATAATAACTTTGACTTCACAAACGAATCTTACTATTTATTGCAGTTTCTATTACTAGTAGTTGGTTCTCCTCAGTTACAAAATACAAGGAAAAAAGCTAAAGCCAAACACAAATATAAGGCAACATAGCTTGTAACCACGCAGCCCTGCAGCACAGTATTGCAGCAGCTAAAAACAGGCAGAAGCTTCCCAACGAATCGGTGAGGCCTCAGGATGGAGGCTTGTCAGATCTGCTCTGTCGGAACTTCTCTTGACCTACTGCAGCTTTGCTTTACTTGACTGAGCTGTGACAGCAGTTTCTCTAACTGACCAGGTGGCAATGGCTAATTCATACTACTCCTGTTTATCTTTGTATGGTATAACCACAGGATTACACAGATAGCAGTAACAAGCAGTTATTCTGCATAGTGTGGGATACTTCAGATGCTAGCAAAATGAGGAAGTGCAGAGAAATACAAGGGAGCAGCCTTGAAACGTGGGGACACAGGACACAGAACAGGGGAGTGCAGGCATAGCAGATCCCAAAGCTATAAATAACACCCCATAGTCACTCAGAAACATGCAGACCTAGACCTGGACACATCTGGTTTTAGAGACAACAAAGAGAATGAAGAAGTCTTTTCTAACATAAATACAAGGCAACGGATATAGTAAATTTAGATGTTACGTAGAGCTATGGACCAATGAAGAAAGAGAGGGAGATAAAAGCATGTTAGGGAACGTAAAAAATGACCCTCCGTGGGTCCTAAAGGGAAGAAGAACGATTCCTTGACATGCACATCATATTCCTCATGGTGGGCTTCAGGTGTTCCTAACTTCAGGTCTACCAGCATGAAACCTCCAACCCTATGGTGCAGAGGAGCTGGAAAAGGATGAGCATAGAACGAGGAGAAGGGGTAGAAACTAAGTTACTGAATTATTTTCCACAAAGATGTTATCTTTCTCATTCACTTGTAATTGTATCTAGACTAATTGTGATTCTTGCATTTGACTATTAAGGCTTCAGTTAAATTATTTTCAATAAATTCTTGGATTTATGTGTTTCCTGTGTTACATGTGTGCCCAAGCTTCACGGGGAAGGGGGGGGAGGGAATTGGAGTTACATACACATTATTTAGGAGCTTTTTTTTTTTTTTTTTTTTTAAATTTTCACAATTAATTTTGAGAGGTTCCATGAGGCTGCAGATGATCTGGCTTCAAATTTTTTATGTGAGTCACATTTTATGTGAGTCACATCATTTCCTACATCACTGGACTAAAAGGGGATGCTTCTTAAGGGACATTGAAAGGATCTCTGCAATTTTCCTCTATTGATCACTACTGGAAATTTATGTATGGAGGTAAGACAATATAAAATACCATTTGCTTTGATAACGGAGACTTCAAAAGGACTTTTCTGATTAAAATATCTCTGAGACCAGAGAATGCCAAATGCTTCTGTAGATCACTTTGACTTCACAAGGTTGCATTTTTTATAACAGAACAAGCTCAGCATTTAACTTCCAAAAAGGATGAAGAAATTAAGTACCCCTTTTTAACAACAACAAAAATAATAATAATAATCCATTTTCACATAAACTAATAATGTTTGCTAAGCCAGGCATTTTTATTTAAAAATCTGGGCTATACTAGAAGAGGAGCTACTTTGGAGATTCAGTAACTAATATCATCAATTGTAACTGTAAAAATATTGGGGGGAAATAATCAAAACACAAATACAATGCTGTTCTTTGCATAACTGCTCACTGAAGTATGACTCCACAGACAAATCAGAAAAAGGGCTGAATATGTCAAGAAAGGTGGCAGCGCTGCAGAAGTTAAATTCTGACATATATGTCATGATCATGTAGGATTTGTAGAACACATAAGCCTCAAGGTGATATTTGCTTGTAACTCAAGTCTGTGTAAGATGAATATTGTGGCGTGGTGGCACTTGTTAAGTCAAGTTCAATATGTTCACTTTCATGATGCTCAAGTAAGAAATTTGAAAGCACTCAGCATAGGCATAAAAATATATCAGTGTTTTCAACATGTTAAAAAAGCTGCTTGTATTTGGTGATTTAAAGTCTTCAGCATATTCTCAGCATTTGTTCAGTTTTTTTGTCTAAATTACTAGGATGGTTGTGGCTAGGACAAGCTACCATGTAACTGAATCACATAAAATATGAAGCCATTAATAAGGCATGACAGAGAATGCAGCATCTTAAGCATTTGGAGAGGTACAAGTTCTATTAACATGTCACATGTGGACTGGAGTCTCACAAAAAAGTCAGAAAAGGTATTTGAGAATTCTCACATTCTGTGTGTTATCACTGCCCAAGATATCTGTGCTGGTTTTGGTTGGGATGCAGTTAATTTTCTTTGTAATAGCTAGCATGGGCTATGTTTTGGATTTGTGCTGAAAACAGCTCTGGTAACATGGGGATGTTTTCATTGCTGCTGAGCAGCACTTACACACAACCAAGGCTTTTTCTGCTTCTCACCCAACCCCACCAGTGAATAGGCTGGGGGCAGGGGGGGGGGCGATGACAAGGGATTGGGAGAGGACACAGCCAGGACAGCTGACGCCTACTGACCCAAGGGATAACCCAAGCCATGTGCCGTCATGCTCAACATACAAAGCTGCGGGAAGAAGGAGGAAGGTGGGGACATTTAGAGTTACCCAAGTCACTCTTACGCGTGATGGAGCCCTGTTTTCTGGAGATGGCTGAACATCTGCCTGCCCTTGGGAGGTGGTGGCTGAATTCTTTGTTTTGCTTTGTGTACATGCATGTCTTTTGCTTTACCTATTAAACTGCCTTTATCTCAACCCACAAGTTTTCTCACTTTTCCAATTCTCTCCTCCATCCCACTGTGGGGGGAGTGAGCGAGTGGCTGGCTTAGCTGCCAGCTGGGGTTAAACCCAGACAACACCCACAATCTTTTGTGCTTGAATACAACAGAAAATATCTTTTTGGCCTTGTCTTTTAATTAAGTATACATAAGAACAGTTTTGCCAAAGTAGGCCAGAAGTCTATTGAATCCACCACCCAACAGTGGCCACTGGAAGAGCCTAAGAGCAGGGTATTCATAGAGAGAAACTTCTCCAGTCTCTAATGTCTCCAAATTCAAGATACCTTCAGCCAGAGGCTGGATTATGTAAAAATTAAAACATATAATTAATGAAGCGAATACACAAGCTAAGACCTTTTTCTAAACATTTCTTAAGTGTAACTTTATCAGTGTGGTATAAACTAAAATAGCAAACCAAGAATTACTGCCCAAAGATGCAATTGTCTGATACGAAAGAATGTTTTGTTTTAATGTTTGTTTCTTCTCTGCATTTTGGTTAATTTTAATTTCCATTATGCAACACACACTTAAGAGGTTTTTTTTAACTTGTACAGTGCAATATCCAGTTTAGCAGAGCACTTAAAACACAGGTATCTAAGCATGTTCATATACCTGCTTTCCTTGAATACTGAAGTTAACATGCTTAAATACTTCCATGAACTAGGTCCATTCTAAAGTGTCCGGATGACAAAAACTTTCAGCATGATAATACCAAATCATACACAGCTGCAAGCTAAAAATGCATGGGCACAGTAATAATAAAAATAAATAAAACTGAATATATATATATATATATATTATTTGCATATAAGAGAAGAAAATGGCACACTATGAAGGTTTTGCAATTTTGAAGGGCATTTCAAAGTAAGACACCTTTGACTTGATTATTTTAATTAGACACCCAATTCTCTTTCATCATTTGATCCAACCTCTTTCTTTCCTGTGTTCACACTGTTCATCCTAAAATAAAACAAAATGACTGGCTTGTCAAACAAGCATATTTAAAATAATCCGTGATTATCAGCTCTATGAATTATTATTATTTTTTAAATTAAATCCTACCTTTTTTAAAGTCAATGGCATATATTCAGTTTATTCCAGGGGAGTGGGAGTGAGCCCTTGATTCATGCATTTGCATATAAACCAACAGAGATACATGCTTTTGAATCTAAAGTAAAATAAATCTGTTTCTCTTCACAGTAAAACAGGATAAAGGACTCCCAGGGCAAAGAACTGATGAATAAGGTTAGTTTGTCAAAAATTAAATTACTATTGGAAAAAAAAAATCTCAAGCTCTTTTAAAAAGTGCAGTCTAGTAACATTTTCTTTATGAATTCTGACTTTACAGTTTGTGTAAACAAAGTTTCCTAAAGTGATTATCAGTGTGATACAAATAGCTTATGACCCTTTTGCAAATATAAAAGCCTCTTGTCTATTCTGTGGCCCAACAGAAAATATTATTTGGAAGTAATAACTAAACCAATATAAACTCAATGCTTTCTTTTTAAAAACTTAAACTAGATCAAATATAGCTTTGGTATTCCATTATTTAAGTGTGTGAATAAAACCACAGACTCTAAGGAGTGAAATGCCCATTATACTGAAAACAACTCAAGTAACTACTTTGACAAAAGCCTATCTTTTAGTGTGTGAATGAAGCTACAGAAACTGAAATTAGCCTCTTGCATAAACATTTGTCTCAGTCACATTAAAAAAAAAAGAAAACAAACAAACCAAACCAAAACACCCACAAAAATTAGGTGCAAGAATAGCAGTTATTTTTGACTTTTTCATAAGGCAAATGAGAAAGAAATGAAAGTTTACATTTGTGTGTATGTGTTTGTAATCAGTTTTTCACAAAGTAAACCAATATAGGAAAAAGTCACATAAATGGATGTTAGTTCTACTTAACTTCCAAATGAAATTGGCAACTAAAGTTGCTGGAACTTGAAAGCTATACAGATTAATACCTATTTTTCAAGAACCGTCTGGTTACAATTTCTAGATCGGTGAAATTAATAAAAAAAACCCCCAACTTTATAACAGAGATCAGTACAGGATTCTGTGTCATCTCTTATCAGAGTAAATTTAAGGGCCAAATTTAAAATACAAACCAAATCAAAACAAGAAATTTAAGGCAATAAACATTTCAATTTCACTTCTTTGACTGGTGTGTCATAAATAGCAGTGAGGAAAAAAGTAGTTTTAAAAATAGAATTTTAATGCAATATATTATGTGAGCAGCTGGAAATCTTATCATGACAAAGTTATTCGATTCCTCCTATTTGAAAATATTCTCTGCCGTTTAGATACCAAGCACTTATTCTGTCTTTTTCAAAGAGCTCTGGAGGATATCATACGGATGAAACACTCACTGATATCCTGGACAAGCTCCATTGATTTTTCCAAATACTCTGTATTAGTACTGAAAAGTCAAGGAAGGTTTCTGTATCACTGTTAGTTTTTCCAGTGTCCTCTGAGCAATTTATATTATTTGCCCATTGAAATATCACAATATAAGGAAGACAGAAATAACATGGATCTACAAGAAACAAGACACTGCTCTCGTGTCATATATACAATGTACTGAACTTCAAAGCCAGCACTCTAAGCTTTGTTGCTGCTAAACACCAAACTCCCACCCCAAAACAGGTGTTACCTTGTCTAGTAATAGTTGTGACACTTCACATTTTATCAGTTTTATTTCTACACAGAAGTGTGGGAGTTGCACCCAAATGGTGCAGAGGTAAATGAACATAGTTCTGTCCTGGCTTCCAGCAAATCCTCTCTATGAGCATCCCTTTTGCATCTTTTCAGACCGTGTCTCCTCACTGCCTCTAACATCTCCCTCCAGCCCCTCGTATTTGCATCTATTTGAAGCTTTTAATCCTCCTCTCTGGAAGTCTCTGAAGTCTGCTTGTCTGAATTCCTGTGCTGAACCCCTTCATTTTCTCCTACTTCACATATTTACACCTACCCAAGTAAGTCTTTTAAACAACTTTACATCCTCTTACCACTCTTCTTTTTGTGCCTGGTGTGCCGAATTAACACAACTCTTTTGAGAAAAAGGTATTGGTCTGCTATGTAACCCACTAACAAAAAGTGTTGTTAAACTTGTACATACAGACATACCCATACAATACATACGTATATACAGACACACACCAATCTTCATGAATTATTGGTCTCCTGTAGACTCAATGCATTATGTTTGAACATTATTGGTAAATTGATATGTATGCTCTTGGACAGTTTGTCTCCCCCTGTTCTTTGCAGAAATAAAAAACTCTAGTAGCATTCAACTGATGATTATACACTGAATTTAAAAATGATCACCCCAAAGTGCCCTAGAAATTACTCATGAAAAGGATTATTCATGTGTTGCCCTAACACTTGTCACTCAGCCAGAAGTGATGCCTGACTTAACTGAAAGTATTGATTTGCTACCCTGAAATTTAATTTTTTCAAGTCATTTACAATGTATTCCATAGTACCAGTCATAGAAGCTAGATCATTTGAACTTTAATCAGCACTTAGTTCACCCCTGCTCTTCTGTCATTCAATCATTCAGACATGTGAAGATGAAGAGATGTTTCAGGAGCCCTTGAGGAAAGCATGGCTGTGATTTTTAGAGTCCGCTCCGCAGAGCAGCTTTTAAGTGACTGAAACATCACATACATGTAAGGATGTCTCAGGCACCACTGAGACAATGTTTCAGCAATAAAGCAAGTAACAGTTCAAGAAATTATCAAGAAAACACAGGAAGAATCTGGAGGACAGGCTTAAGTTCCATGTAAGTCTGCACATGGTAAAATAATTTTGTGAAGAGAAATCTAATTCTATATAGGACTAAACATATTTGAACTAGTGCCCCTGGGGTCTAGACAGACTGATGACTATATTGAAAAATAATGAATTATTCTAACTAACTCCAGGATACTGCTGCTGTAAGTGATTTACTAGGTAATGAAATAAATTAATGACTTGGTGTTTAAACCTTGCCTTTCATTTTAAGTTTCCAATATCCAAACCCGCAGTCTTCAGATAGGAAGTTCCATTTGAACGTGAAGAAAAACTTTTTTACTTTGAGGGTGACAGAGCACTGGACCAGGCTGCCTAGAGAGGCTGTGGGGTCTCCTTCTCTGGAGACATTCAAAACCTGCCTGGACATGATTCTGTGCAACCTGCTCTAGGTGAACCTTCTTTAGCAGGGGTTTGGACTAGATGACCTCCCAAGGTCCCTTCCAACCGTGACCATTCTGTGATTCTATGACCAGCACATACTGGTTTAATTCTCCCTACACTGTACGGGAAGCCTAGATACCTACCCTTGGGCTTTGTCAAAATTTTAAAAAATATATTCTCTGTAGCATTCTCCCCTAAGCTCTCATCTCCCATTCATCGAAACAGTAAGCCTGGTTGTAGAGTGCTGTGGCTTTTTCTGTGTACGCCCTGAGCTTCTATCCATTGCAACACAGTGTAACAGAGAATGGAAAAAGGTTTTATAAAGCAAGGGAATAAGGATCAAGACCCACACTGAAGAGAGAAGTTTCACATACGTTGCAGAGTACAACTTCGTTGAGGTTACTTTTGAAGAAGTTAGCACAAATCTGAGTGAATGCACAGCGTTCTGGAAGTCAGCTCTGGCTAATTGCTGCAGTGAGAGTGGGCATTTTGGGAGCGTGGGAAACAGCTGAGAAAACTTCCTTTAACGACTTACCTTTGTGATGGCCCGCTCATGTAGATCGTAAGCTAGGGTTGGAAAACATGATTTTAGCTTGTTATCAAGCCATAAGCTGAAAGATGATTTAAGAGTGTGTGTTACTGTCAGCCATTTTTCTTAGGGCAAGGAAAACTTACAAGAACTCATATGCTTTGGAATGATCTCATTCTCGTCACAGAACACCTGTGTCTGGGTCATGGGGCTGTCTACAATGGTAACACAGCAGCATTCACCAAACAAGTAACATACCACATACATTTATGCCGTTAAAAACTTTGAAAATAAACCTCTGATACTAGTTTATAATACTTCTTTTCTAAGAGTATTTGCCTTGTGGCAATGCATATGTGACCCTTATTCAATTATACACTCTGCTTCCTTTATCACAATATTAAAAGTACAGATCATAGTTGTTCATGTAAGAAATTACATTTCTGTATGTTTTAAATCCAAATGATAACTTGTTTAACCAGGTAATAAAATTAATTTCCAGCTTCATCACCACCTTTTCTTAGCCTTTCTGAAGCAGGACAAAATCATAAATTAAAGTTACATTAATAAAATTATCTGACACAAGTAGACTTTCTTAATTCCTAAATACCTCTTCACCTGTTCCCAGACGCAGACCCCCATGTTATGTTTGTATCACTACACACTTAGTTTCCACAGTAATTTTATTCAATATGTAGCAGATGTGAAAAATCTCTTCAGTTCCTACCTGATGATTGACAGGCATTCTGAGTCTAAGTAGATCCATTAACAACATACAATGATCTATGAAATCAGCTTCTAGTACAAATATTCAAAACAATGAAGAATCAATATCCTTTTAAAAAATCTATAACAACAACAACAACAAAAAAAGAAAATAAAAATTAATGCTGCCAGGCTTGAGAAAGATATGTGAATATTATACATTAAGTTAATATATGAATTTGGACTTTGTATCATCTATATCCTTACTTTGGTCCGTAGTTGTCCTGATTATGGATTTTACAGTTTGTCACTGGTCAGAGATTCAGTGCAGGGACAGCATTGCAGGATAACAACATGATTGTCATGAGCAACCACTGGAAACATTGCTCCTTGGTGCTACTCATGTCCTGGTTAAGTCCCACCCAGTTGTGGGCTCAGTTGCAAACTCCTCCATCAGTTCCACAAAAATAGATATTGGCAGTTTCCTGTGGATTTCCTTGGAGGCAAATGGAGCCAAGATAAGCTTCATTCACACCTTCAACCCCAGCCATAACAGCAGTAGGTCATTTAGGCTTAGAGATTAAAGTACAGCACTTCAACATCTAATGCATAGGTAGTACGGGCACAAGCCAAAGAGATTTTAATAAAGTGGCATCACTCACCTTTTTATGACTTGAAACATTCTTGAAAAGCATACAAAAAATCCCTAGGAGATGGAAACAAGGATGCCACCATTTTAAGCTTCATGTTTATATAGTTAAACTCATAAAATAATAGTCAGATCTTGCTTTTACTTTTTTTGTTTGTATTCTCTTAATATTTTTTTTTAACTGCAGCAGATAAGCATGTAAGTGGATTTCCACACACAAACTATATATTTTCTGATTAGGACACTTGTTCTAGAGGGCTGGAGGACAAAGATGGAAACTGAGGGAAGGGAAGAATTTCTGATGTAGCCTAACATGAAATCATTTACCACTTATTTCAAGCATTCAACTTACTTGAAGAAAATTAATAACGTCTGATTATTCCCAATGACAAATTATTCTGTAACAGTGAAAGAAAAATGTAAAAGCACAGGTAGGTAATTATTCCTTAAAAGCAATCCAGACTCACATTTATAAATGACAGCATTAATCACACACATTTGTTATAAGTGGAAAAAAAAACATGATGATCTAAAGCAAATGTTTTTCATGCATGTAGTTTCAGAGTCAGCAAGCAGAATTTTTCAGAGCACAATTTCTTATTTAGAATTGCATAGCTATCCATTTATTAGGGCTAAATGCTTTCAATTGTCTTTCAAATTTCTTCATCCAAGTGCCACTTCAAGGAGATTACACTCCATTCTGGCAGAGAGGATTTAAAACTTAACATGGCTTCTAATGCATACTTTAGGAAGTTTACTTATTTGCAGATATTTACATTCTTTAGGTAACCACTGTCATAGAACAGGTTAAAGATAACCCAAACAAATAACCCACACACAATGTAAAAGATCTTTTTGTATCAGTATCTTCTCTGCCCACTTTTTAAATAAGACCAGCTTTGGTGTTTAAATCTATTATACTGCTAGCAAGTAAGGTTGACTAGATAACTATAGCCCAGAAAATCCTTTAGTTAAGCAGCAAGTTTTCACTTATGTTATTTTCATAATATCTGTATTTTGGCTGATGTGTCAATTTCAAAGGTGATAGTTTCACAGCTAAGAAAAGCAAATTGCAGAAATTCAAGCATATGTAACAGAGATGAGGCAGTGCACCACCAGCACTCTAAAACCTTTCAAAAGTTAGCATGTCATTTTGAGTTGTAGCCCTTCAAGATCTTACAAATGTGTTAAAGGCAACAATGCTAGAACAATACCTTCTGTGAAGACTTTCCCCCCTTATTTTTCTTCCTCAAAGAAATGCAGTCAATGAAACAGTTATGTACGTCAAAACTAGTAATGAAGGCAGAAGACTGACCCAACTAGTAAAACTGAGTTTTCATTTATCTCATCGTTGCTGGACAATCTTCATTACAGATGATCTTTATTTCAAACATGTATAAAATACAACTTTTCTAATAAAATTGTATTTACTGACAAAAATTTTGCTGACAAAATGCACAATTCTTCCATGAATTTTGAATATTTTCAATATCAACACTTAAAAAACCAGCCCTATCAGCTTTTCAGCACTTAAAGCAGAGAGGTTAGTAAGCAGTGTAAAGCAGTTTATAATAGAGCTTCTACCAGGATAGCTCAGGCAGATTTTGGAGATAGAGGCACAGAATCCACACTCCTAAGAAAACTAGACAGTGTTTTGTTATGTACATTGCACCTGAATTGACATAGTTGGAACCACTGCATTTTCAGGGAGTAAAGGACCACTCTAAACAAAATAAACAGGTTTATTCACATACCTTTAGGGACATAAAATTCTAAAAATAACTGACAAAGTGACTGAGAATATGTCTTTGGAAATATGTATCTGTTTTGCTTGCATGCTTATCCAACCAAGAACAAGCTAGCTGTGAATCAGGAGTTTCATAAAGCTCCAGTTATTTTGAGAAGAGCATTAACCATGGCCACAAAGCCTCTTCAGTACATTTGGCTTGTGCAGCACGGCTTGCATGAGCTCCTGGCTCCTATAATCTTGCAAACACCTGGGTCACGCACTACATCAGTCAACCCAACCTGCCACAACTAGAATGAGATTTTCTCATCACACCCTGCTTCATGGATCATCCATGGCTCTAAGCGATATAAAGACAGATAGGACTCCAGGCAACACAACCCTCTATTTACATTAGCGGAGTTGCAGAATTAGTCCTAAAACACTTAGCTTGGCTTAAGATTTACATGTCAAGTAGGTTAAGAAGTAAAGAGGTAGGAAAATGATAGGAAAACCAGTACTGTAAAGGAAAGGACAATAGATAGTTTATTTAAAATAAATAATCAGATTATACATGTACACCAAGTTATAGATATGTACTGCCATTGATCTGTTTGGCAGGAAATATAGTGAGACCAAACAAAATTTCAGATAAAAGTCCCTAATGAAAATGAGCAACAATCTATAGTTGCACTAGATACTTCCACCAAGGATGAGGTAAGTAACCATTTTGAATAATTTGTAATTGTAACAAGAGTTAGTTTGAAATAAACCCCAGTACATTTCATTAAATGGCAGCAGCAACTAATTGATGAACTGTTCCTGTTATAACTATTTTAATTTCTGGGATAACAAAATTGATACAGAATCCTCAATCTTGACTAATACTATTTTTGTTAGGTGAGAAAGCAGTATAAATTGAGAACTTGTAAGGGGCCACATGCTGTACATCAAGTAATTGAACACTACCTTTCACTATAGGTCCTGAGAAAGGAATTAGTGAAATAATTTCTCTATTTAGCATGAAAATTCTGGTCAAATAAGTTACCATTTAAGGGAAATTTGTTTCTGACATCAAAAATTTTTTGCATAAAAGTGTTGTTTTATTATACAGTTAGGCATGAAGTATTATATGTAAGTAATACCAAACCTCCTTTCACTAAAGCCATATGTATAAAAATATTTTAGCATACAGTTGTCTTAAGATAGCTGTAATTACTTTACTGCCCTGAAGACACAAAGGCACATAGCCATAACCAGTGATATTTGTTAACAATAATGACTTTAAAACTACAATAAGCTTTAATTTTTTTATTATTTTTTTTGTTGGTTGTAGAGAAGCTGCAGAAGAAAAACTATGATTGTTCAGCACAACTGAGAATTTTTGATAATTCACATGCAGAAATCCACTGAAGGAAATAAGGCTGCCATTACTAGTGTATAACCAAAAACATCTTTTTTGCAGACTCTCAGTGTAAGATCACAGACTATTTTTTGGATTTCAAGTTAACTTTCAGGTCCACTAATTAGATCATAAATCTTTGTTTTCTCTAATCATGACAGGTTTCAAACAAACATATGAGACAACTAAAATGGAAAACCAAAGTCGTTGTCCTCAGAGTCACTATTTAGTGTAGAACAGTACTTGACTAATAAATTGAATCATGCATTTTTACTTATCACTGGACTGTCACTGGATATGGGAACATAAGACAGAAATTGATTATTATTATTTTTGTTGAGACATACGCTACAAATGCTAGGTGTACATTTAAACTTGATACAATGTATTTGCTATTTCCATTCAACATTTATGCATATCGAGTAAGAATATCCGCCCAAAATGGAAGACGCTGGCTTTACCTTAACCTTAAATTCAACAACTTTGCCTACTTGGCCAAGTAAAGAGGAAGGGGAATTGTTTGTTGTGTTTGTAACTGATTACAATGAGGTATAGACTTTCCTAGCCTGCTAACAATAAGGTCTTTTGATTAAATCAATGTGTATAATTGCTAAAATGTATCTCTGAGTAACATCCCTTTTAAAATCATCACAGCACTCTCTCTCTCTCAAAGTACTAGCAGAGATGACAAGTGTGCTCATAAAGGACTTATGATCTTACATGGTACTACATTAGGTCAAATACAGTAACATGCAGAAAAATTCTCCTCAGCAGTGCCACAAACTGTGAAAGGAGAACGTGATAGAAGATACTCAGTACCATCTTCACTGGATCGATTTCTAGGTCAGTTGTTTGTCCTTTAAAAATGTCAAAGCAAGACAAATGTTCACAACTGTAGTCCTTCTAAATAATATTCTACATTTGAAACCTAAAATACGCTTTATTGTAGCTTCTGAGATTAGTTTGAGTTGAAGAGTGAGTTTGTCCAGCGGGAGGAGAGAAATGTAAAATAAGAATACAGAGTCCTCAGGTACTGATGCTCTGACACATATGTCATTAACTGCAGCAGAAAGATCACTGGCGATTTCACATTTTCAGGGCAAAGGATTTAGAGAATGGGTCACTGATACCTGCTTCTTTAAACTATGCTTCTGCTATTCGTCCTCTATACCACTGCAGAGCTTTTATCTATTTAAGGAAGTAACTCCCCCTTTTTTTTTTTTTTTTTGGATCACTTGTGAAATAGGTGATTTGAGGGTTTTCTTGTGTGTGGTTGTTTTGGTTTGGGTTTTTTTCTTTATTGGTTTGGCGTGGGGTTTTTTTGTTGGGGTTTTTTTTTGGTTTTTTTTTATTTTTTTTTTGCAAGAATTTCCTTCACTTGTGCAAGAGCTAATTAGTTTAAGTCCTGAAACAATCTGGAGCAAACCAGAGAAGTTTCTCACTGAGGCAGAAGAGCATTTCTTTTGCCCATGCTAAGCGCCCCATAAAGTTAAACAAGGTTAGGCTTCCACTAAAGAAGGCAGGTTCTGCTTTGAAAACCTGAACACAAAGTTCTGAAATACGAATACAATCTGTGGGGTAATTCAACTCAGGTGCTACACAGTGACAGTTTTCTAGTCATGGTATTAGCACATACCTAGCCCTGTAAGGATTAATGAGACCCTTGAGAATTAGTAAGTCTTTCCACATAGTATTAAACAGCCTTGCTCTCACAGATGCTAAATGTCCTATTGACCTAACAGAAATGCTTAGCTTCTTTCAGCATGTCACATTATTCATTTGAACTGCCTTCATACAGTTCATTTAATAAATACAGGTATTCAAAGCCATTTCTTAAATTTCATGGTCTTTTCTTGTATTTTCTTTCACAGTGATCAGCAGGCTGCATTGGCTTTTACCAGGAGAGAGCACTTTGGGCCACTCTTTCTCCTACCACTCTCTGTTAGTGCAAAGCTGATCCATGCATCCAGCTTAATTGTTCCATGAGGATCATCCCAACACAAGGTACCACAACGTAGATAGAAAACTTAATTTAACTCACTTTTTTATAAAATAATACCTCCATGTAGCAACAAAACCTCAGCATCTGACTTAAGAAAGGATTTCACAAAGAAAAAAAAAAAAGTATGCTGCAAAACAGGGTAGGCCAAGTGACACAAAAGACACCTTTTAAACTCCCCGAGCCGTTCTACATGAAGGGAAATGCAGACAGAGCCAGCTGTTAGGGTTGCTATTGCTGGATGGAGAGAGGGCAAAAATAAGCACGATTTTATGTTACTTTTTCCATTAATCAATCCATAAAACATTGACTTAAATACTAATTTATAACAAAAGGTACTATTAATTCAGAGAAATATCAAGCAACAAGCTGTGCTTGTGACAAAGTCAGCTTACAATGATTTAGTCTATGTCTATGCACAGTGTAACATGTGGATCCTTTAACTGATATGCTCCTCCACCTCAAACATGAATGACATAGAGTAGGATGATGATTAAATAATGAAGAAATATTGTAATGTGAGGTTACTGTGCCATAGGACAATATAAACAATACAAGGATACTTGCCAATACAATAACTTGCATTATGTAAGCAAATAATTTACATGTTTAATTAAATTTAGGAAATAATATTAGCTTTGCATATTAAAAACCAAACCAACCAACCTTATGCTTGTTATTCAAGTGGAAAAAGCAGCAAAACACATTCTGATCAGTTTTTAAAAATCAGCATGTTGTGAAAAAGTGTTAAATTGCAGGCTTGAATTTTTTATAAACAAAGCTAGAAACATTCTGTTGTCCCTTTTGACTTCTGATAATAAACTGGGCATCCACAATGCCAAAGTTGGCAGAACAATAGATCCTAACAAGAACTGTGAAAAGGTCAAAACTGACCCATCTGTCCTAACACAGAAGGAAAAAGATATTCGATGAAAGCTGTTAACACCTACACATAGGAGGCTTTGTATCTTTCATACACTGAAAGAAAAGAATAAATAAAATCATATTTAAACTGTCAGTTTAAGAAGAGTTCTATGAATATCCTTTATTGCAGTTTTTCCTTGTTTTTTTGGTTAGTATCTGAATTTGAATGAAAAGTGCATTCCACTTCTCCAAATCCTTGCTGTTCAAAAATTGGGCTGGATAGTTCATGCAGAACTGAACAGTTTGAGAATAATGCACTGCTGATAACTAGAACAAGTAACTTTCAAAAAAAAAACAAACAAACAAACCCAAACAATTAATAAATGGTACATCCAAGTATAAACTCTATGTAACATGAATTTACCAGCCATTTTAGCAGTCACACAGAATATTTAGTATTGTCATGCTTTATCCTGTTGCCTATATTATTCTTCAATATAGCATCACCCACTAATGTGCTAAAAGAAAAAAAGAAAAGTCACCCCTGTAAAAAAAACATTATTTGCACTAAACATGCATCAGCTGGAGGAGAAACAAGTCTAGTTTCAGTTACCTCTGGACCTGAACATGAGATCATATCTTTTTAGTGCCATTCTGCAGGTCTGGCCTTTTCAGGATGGGCTTCCACCAAAATGTTCCTCTGGAAGAGGGTGCAGTGGCAGCTGTGGGTATAGGCAGGATCAGGATTAAAGGACACAGAAAGACAACAACTGGACAGCTCTCTCACAAGCCTCTTTCCCAGAAACCCCAGGGGAATTCTTGTTATCAAAAAAGCTCATCCAAAGGGGAGCAGAAAACACACACTGCTCTTACTCTGCCCTGGCATACGGAAGCACGCTGGGTCTGTGTCACCCCTCTCACTCCCTGCCAGATTACCCACAGAATTTTCTCCTCCCCCACCCCCAAGCATAGCTGTGACATTATGCAGATGAAGTCAAAACCACTTGTTTTGTCTTTGGGATGGCAAGAAAAAACTTAAGCATCACTTCCTACAATTCAGGCCTCAATATGCTGCCTTGTGAAAACATCTGCCTACTGTTAGATAACTAGCAGCAGCTTTGCTTTTTGCATTTTAAGATTCCTTGGAATATAGGACAGCTATCATTAAAGTTATTCATAGCTACATATTAGAATCCAAAACTAGAGGTCAAAGTATGGTTGGCTATATCAAAAAATGAACTAAAGCTGTCTTAATCCATCAATTAACTCATCTTTGTTATTATTATATCCCATTTTTCACATATTTTGTCATCACTATTAATTTATTCAACTGAGAACTGCTTTGCACCATGTAGATGTACTTTGTATCACAGGAACATGTTAAGTAATGAAAATTTTATAAAAAAATTAACATATCTTTCTTTTTTAATTTCTGTCATTTCACTGAAATTCAAATACATAGCTAAGGATAGCATATTGTATAAGATACATACACATGTAACAGAAGATAGCATGTTGTGGTAAAAAGTGCAAAGTTATTCAGATCCTTTTCTTCAGCCCCTTTCCACTTTTCATGGCACACTACCAACCATAAATATTTTTCAAGCAGTATGGTATAAAAAATAATTGCTTAGTTACAGAATTGCAGTATATTTGAATTTCCTATTTGTTATAGTATTCATTTAAACACATTTAATTTTCTTAGATAACTCTCATTACTACTTTCTATAATATTGGGTGTAGATGCTTAGGTTTCTACAGCTTTATGGCCCAAGATCATGAACTGGAATATTTATAGTTATTTAAATACGTTACAGTTATTAAAGTATGCAAATATTTCTTTGAAAGCTGCACTTTGTTACATTCTGCTAACTGACATTAATTATTCTATGTCAAATCTGCAAGCCCTCCTACATTAGCTACAGTGCTCATATCCATACAGCCATCTTCAATACTTTACAAAGATTTCTTCTGGTTCAAGAATATCCATGGAAAAAATACTCTTCCAGATTAAGGTTTCTAAGAGTAATTTGGTTAGGGCCTCTGGATTAATCTCTATTAAATTCTATTAGACCTTTCCCTAAGGGTAATGTTTTCATATAATGAAATCCTGTAAACACAAGGTCAGGCGATGAACCATGGCTAAGCTGCACAAAATTAAATTCAGGAAATGCAAGGTTTTCCTTTTTGTTCATCTAATCCTTGGATAACTCATGGTCAATGCTACAGAGGAAATACTTGGCAAACTTGTGTCCTGAAAAGCTTGTGCAACAAATAAACTGCTATCTCATCTAGCCGGCCATGACGGGACACTTGTCCCCTTTGTCAAAGTTCCCTTTCAGACTTCACATCCAGGCTTCTTCAGGGAAATTACAGGGCTAGATAGTGGGAGGGTCACTGTTGATACATCTCTTACCTTTTGTCAAGAGTGCTGTGGAAAGCAGCTCAGACTGAAAGGTCCACCATTTTGCTCTGGCCTCAAAAATATCAGAGCAATCTAATTCCCAAAAGTACAATATGCCAAGCATAACTACAAAGTGATTACTTACTATTTAAATCTGTTTTTTTTAAACACCTGACATTAACTCGGATCATCAACTACTGTAAGGTCAGTGGTTACAACAGACGAAATCATTGCAAGGTCAGCGTCTGAAGCTCTTTGTTTCAGATATCTTCATTAGTTTTAGAGAATGAAATTCTCCAAGTCTTTGAGGATGAAAGCATTTAATGTGTTAACATGGTTAAATGTGGTATGAAAACAGGCATTTCACAGTGATGGTAGTCATCCTAGCTGGACATAATCCTTTGGTTTTTAATCTCTCAGAGTAGGAACAATGGTAGTCCTCAGCACCGCCCCTTTGAAGCATACACCCAATCCAGGAAAACAGCATGCTCTAGTTCTACTACATGAGCAGCATTTCAAAACCCAAGGGAACACCTTCTGTACTTAAAATTCTTCATTTTAGAAGTGGATTTCCTGGAAAAATCAAGGAACCCTGCTATTTTTCTCATACATGTCGTACTTGGCAGAAGTGAAAAGGGCATTGTGAACTGGCAAAGAGCAACATCAGATTTTTTCCTGCATGTTCAAAAGCTAATTAAAATAAGGATGATGAAAGAAACAACCATGAGAATCTAAACAAAATAATTCTTCTCAAAATTCAAAATTAAATGCTTAAGGACAGGCTTTTCTCATGTTTGTTAGTTTCTTTCAAGAACTATTAAAAACAGCCCTGTTACCATATTATCTCTGCTACCATAAAAATTATCTCCATTTTACTTCTTAAATGTTTCTCTGTTCATGACATTGTGTATAAAAGAATGAGGTCTTATCTTCTGTACTGGGAAGAGTATTTTGTCTATATTAGGAAAACCAACATTTGGAATGATAAAACTAAAGAATTCCAAAGCTTTGCACGAAGCTTCCAATTTTACTTTTCCTGACTTTTTTAGTGGCAGGGGGAAGTCAGCGTTGTGTACAGTAAAGAACTTGGCAAAAGGCACTTCAACCTCTTAAATCATTTATGCTGTTCTGAAAGGTAATATATCCAACATCACTAAACATTTAATTACCTGCATTAGAAAGTAGATGCAAACAAAAGCATTTGTGCATCAGAGGTTTTGTAACCTTAACTAACAGTTTTGAACTTCAGTTCGGTCTTAGGCAGTCCCTCTTCCTCTGGCATACAGAACCAATTGTCATGGCTCAACTAGCAGAAAGCATATGTGGTTGAGAACACATTTTGGGCATTTGTATTCAAATCTAGATGGGTTACCTCAGACATCCCTAGTTATAACTACAGTCATAATTTTCTTATCTGCTCTTCAGAGAGAAGGGAGTGAATGCATCAACCCACAGGTGCAATGATGGTTTCAGCAAGAGGCAAGAGCCATGTCTGGTGTCCTCTCACCAGGAAGGCCATCTTAATCAGTTCAAAATGGGGAACACGGCGTGGGATGATCCAATACTCCTCTTGCACTCTTTGTGGTTCAACCATAGGCACGTTTGGGGTATTTTTTGCATCTAAAGGGAAAGAGAAACTGAGGTTCATGTATCTGATCTGGCACTTTTGTTTACTATTAACTGAACTTTTTCTGAAAATGCCACATTACAAGGCAGGTTGGAGTGGAGTCTTCCTCTGTTGGCAAGTTAAGTACATGGACAAAATCATACATGCTCTAGGAGACTGGTATTTTGCAAAGTACTTCAGTTATCCAAGAAATATGGCTGCAAACGATTTAGTGGATATATTTTTCATGAAGCTAGCATGCTTCAGACCTCTGCTGCCTGGTAAACCGGCTGTGGTTGAAGAGAAGCCTACTTTTTAGCAATAAATAAATAGTATGAATATTTTGTCCACCCAGATGCATTGACTCCTTAGTAGACCAAAATTAGAATTTTTTTAGGGAATGACTCTCCTGAAACACTAACAGCCAAAGCTGGAATCTGATTTCTGAAACTGTGAGGCTATAAACTTCCCTTTCCTACCATGTCCGAGGAGCCTGTAACACTCATAGAAGAACCGTAGGAAATAAGTTACTGGTAGTAAGAAAATATAACTAACTTCACAGGAGGGACAATCTGACCACCACCGTGATTTTTTTTCCTAACTGACAGAATCAGTAAAAAACTATAGTTGAAAACTACAAGTTATTGCCAAACAGTTCCTTGACCAGTTTAAAAAAAAAGCCCTGCAAACTGATTAAATCTTGTATCTTCCCACAGGTCTGAGACAGCAAGAATTAGTCCAACACTGCCAATTATCTTATATAATATTTCTTTTTCCATAGAGGAAATCATCAGGTCAGTGCAAATGATTAGAATACATTTTAAATTGATTAAAATATGTATTTTATGCAACACCCACGCAAGGAGAAACTTTACTTCAGTAGAAGGAGGGCAGTTCAGCTGTAGGCTGTTTTTATGTGTGTAGTATGAGTTGGCAGTAGTCTTTGATCCATATCCTTCGGGCAAATTTGACATCTATTTCACCCGAGGCAAGCACAGATCTTTTGAAGGATATTTCTATATAATGAATGACTGACTGCTAGAAGTCACGTCATTGTCCTCCTCCACCTCTTCAGATCCGATTTGCAGGCCAGGTGAATCTCATGACAAGTTTCCTAGTAAATCAAGCAGTGAGAAGAAATGCCTGAAATAGTCCCCATCATACTGACACTCTAAAACCTAGATGGTGAGTGATTTTGAGAATCTGAGGAGAAACTCGGCTTACCCTTACATTCATTTCAGAATAGAGCAGCAATTTTGAAGAAAATTCAATCTTTCAAATAGCACATTCAGATTCCACGTGCAAAAAACCCTCCACAACTCCTTTAAATAAAATCTATTTTTCCATCTCAATTCTCTTATTATCTCTGCTTGTATTCACTTGTATTTCCCTTCAATAAAGCATTTCTCTAATGTTAAAGCAGTTTAGTTTAACTAGGAAATATTTCGTTCCATAGCCAATAGCTAAATACTGGTATTTTTATTGCACATGCAAGTTCACTGCAAGGGCTGTGTGACCTGTTTGTGTAAGGTGACAGACATTTTATAAGTGCCTAGATAATGAAAGTAAAGCATAGACATAAACCCAGGATCACTATCAGAACACCTGTGAGCTAACCGTTACTGTTACCTTAGCAAAGTTCGTTCTCACTGTAAATGTCTCTTCTGGTAACTACAAGGTGAACTTCTTAAACTCTTTATTTATTCTTTCATTCCATGCATTCTACAGTAGCAAAACCCATCTACCTAGGAGGAAAAGCTAATCAATTAAGAGTAAGTAAAGGATAAAATATTTCTGGAGGCAAACAATCCACAGCAAATAAAACCTGCCCTTTCCCCATGCAATTTCATTTGCTAAACATCTGAAAACACTTCCACTCATAAGTCTGCTACAGCAATTTCAATCCTTTTTATCTTCCAAAGAGCAGCTGTGCAATGTTTTGTTTTGTGCAAAATCATCATAAAAACAAGAAATGAGTTATTCACCTATTTTTTTTTTTCTGATGATGAAAAGTAGATGCTTTCATTAGCTGTTAAAAGGAGATAGGAATATGGCCATATATATACATATATATTTAAATGGTGTGGGTCTGCAGTACTATTAAATGGAAATAGGCGGTTAATTTTTTACTTTTCCTCTGGAGGGGTAAGGAACGTTGCTCATCTCCAGCTTAATTTTACTGATCTTTGTTTTGCCAAAACTGAAAAATCATTATTTTCAGCCAGACTGAAATAATGTACTTGGTTTGCAGTGATGACATTTCATGCAGTGCTTAATAATGAATATATGACTGCATATTAAACACACAGCAAGGTAGCTGATCACTTTATGCTAAAGAATACCTAGGACATGGAAGTTTCTTCATAAACTGCTATATAGCATGGAGCTGTTCTGGAAGGTAATTTCTCCTAACATACACAAAACCCCATAATTCCTTCAAGGAGATTAAAACTTATACAGATGTATAGAGATAGATATACAAACACATACTCTCCCACACATACACATAGGTATAGATATACACAAACCTATGTTAAGAAGGTCCAGAGCAAGATTACATAGATGGTTAGAATTACAAAGTAGTCACAGGTATATATTAAAAGGTATATATTGAAATATATTTTTTTAAAAAAATATGTTATGTACTTACCATAGAGCATATTAAAAGCTCCTTTAGGGCTGTGAACATATATCCTTGTTGTGGCTTAACCCCAGCCAGGAACAAGCACTATGCAGCTGCTTGTTCTTTGCCCCCTCATCCAGAGGAATGGGGAGGAGAATAGGAAAGGAATGTAAAACTCAAGGGCTGAGATAAGAACAATTTAATAGAATAGGTAAAGCATGCAAGCAAAGCAAAACAAGGAATTAATTCACTACTTTACATGAGCAGGCAGGTATTCAGCCATCTCCAGGAAAACAGGGCTTCGTCACGTGTAATGGTTACTCGGGAAGACAAACACCATAATGCTGGATGTCCCCACCTTCCTTCTTCTTCCCCCCGCTTATATATACTCAGCATAACGTCCCATGGTATGGAACATCCCTTTGGCTAGTTTGGGTCAGCTGTCCTGGCTTTGTCCCCTCCTAATTCCCCATGCCCCTCCAGCTCTCTCACTGGCAGGGCCCAAGAAACTGAAAAGTCCTTGACTTAGTATAAACATCACCCGGCAACAACTAAACCCATCAGTGTGCTGTCAACATTGTTCTCACATCAGAGCCAAAACACATCATTGTATCAGCTACTAAGAAAACTAACTCTGTCCCAGCTGAAACCAGGACAATCCTTCTTATAGTGCAGGTATTAGAAAGATGTATGTTCAACACCTTCTTTAACACCTATTGGAAGAGTATCAAAGACTACATAATTAGAGAGTCTCTGCAAAAACAAACATGATAGAGTGAACAAACTAGCAAATTGTTTGATAGCAAGGAGAAATACCTTGTCTCAACACTCATACCACGCATCTTAAGTGAAAAAGGAAGGCTACAAATATAGAAGTAACTCGATTTTAGATTTAAAATAAAAGAAAAGCCATTAACTTTTCTGTGGAATTCTAGTGAAAGAAAAATGTTTAACAGATTTCAAAGATGATATTACAAAATCAATTTTTAATGCATCCAAATATGCTAACTGCATTTTTAATTCTTCTACAATATAACAACTCATTCACTTGCAATAGGAATTCCCACTTCTTCAGCCATAATGGAAAACCCTCTACCTTATAAAAGACAAAATTTGCTCAGTTGCTATTCTTTTGACCAAGGTAATATTTTTTGTCCCAGACAAATGCACTTTATGTTCTTAATCCTCAAAAAAAAAGATAAACCAAAGGCAAAACAGCAAAACCCACTCTCAAATGAAATCCAAAGGTAGCTTTGTTCCTTTCTACACACACACACACAGACATCCCCCCACCCCCCATTTTTTAAAAAAGATAATCATATGTGTATCTTTTCTCCTTCTGTGTCATGACTAGAGATGTATCTTTCTGCTCTGGAAGAGCAAAACTTGTGAATCCAGTGAAATGACACTGAGTAACATATGAAACAGTGTCAGAAGTTAAATAAAATAAATAAAAAGCTTAACCAAACCCCTCTGTTTCTGTCTCTAGATAGTGGTGTGGATAAACAACCTTGGCTAAGGGACAAAAATCCCACACAAACACTCTTTCACTCCCCCTCCCCAACAGGACAGGGGAAGAAAATAAGATGGAAAAGCTTGTGAGTTAAGATAAGGACAGGGAGATTACTTTACCAGTGCCCATCATGGACATAAAAGTCTTGACTTCAGGAGAATTAATTTAATTTACTGCCAATTAAAACAGAATTGGATGGTGACAAAGATGAAAACTAAAACACATTCCTCCCACACCAGCCTTTCCTCCTGGGCTCAAACTCACACCTTCATCCCTGACTCCTCCACTTTCCCCCATCCCAGGTGGCACAAGGGGATGAGGCACGGGGGCTGCAGTCACTCCGTAACAGCTCCTCTCTGCCACTCCTCCCACCCCACACTTTTTGCCCTGCTCCAGCATGGTCCTTCCCATGTCCTGCTGTCCACCAGGGTAAAACTGCCTCTGCTTGGAGTCCTCTCCATGGGCTGCAGTTCCTTCAGGAAGTACCTACCTGATCCAGTGCGGGGTCCTCTATGGGCTGCAGGGCAATTTCTGCTCTGGCACCAGGAGCAGCTCCTCTCCTTCCTTCCTCACTGGCTTTAGGGTCTACAGGGCTGTTTCTTACTCTTCCCTTGCCGCCTTCTCTGCCTGTCTGGCATTTTTTGCCCTTTCTTACACAGGATTTCCCCAGGGCACCACCCGCCCCGAGGAGGGGCTGAGCCGGGTCCTGAGGCCTATGGAACCGGCTGTGCCTGGCCCGGGCAACCCCGGCCGCCCCTCACCAAGGCCGTCCTGTGGCCCCCCAGCTACTAAAACCCTGTAGCAGCCATTACAGGTGGATACAGCTTGGCCTGGGAAAGCACAGTTGGTCAGGAGTTAGTTTATTGTGGTGGTTTTTTTTTTTTTTTTACCCAATTTAAAAATTGTGTTTTCTGCTTCTCAGTTTGACAACCAGCACTATGTGTTTATGAGGGGATAGTAACAACAGAACAACCTTGGAAGTGATGGCAGGCAAGCATGTCCCTGTAATGCCTACCAGAGTCAATGATACTCTTAAAACATCTTCACTACAGACTCAGCTAGATGTCAAGCTGGAAGCAGCACCATTAGTTTATACAATCACCGTAATTTCGTCTTGATGTTTACTTAGTTTATGGGAAGTTAAAACCTGTCATATTCTCTTGGACATGCTGGAAAATGCTTAATAAAGTATCCAATTGTTCATCTAGCCATCAAGCCTATTTTATAGCTATACTGGTATTTTTTAGTTTAATTTCTGATTTGTAAACACTGGGGTGGGGGGGTGCCCCTCCTTTTGGTAGTTGTGAAGCCTTCAAAAATCTCACAAGGTGTGATCTTTGGATAGCAGATGAACTTCTCTCCTTCTTTAGCTGACTTCCTGAAACAGCCCCTCAGGAGGCTGCGATCTACAAATCAAAAACCATGGAAATACACCAGCAGAGGCAGCATCTTGTTTCATTTTGCATTCCTCCAGATCACACACATCTGAGCTTTTGGATTGTCAGCATTGCTCATAAAGTAAGTAGGGTTGGAAACATGGAAATGGCCATGAGAAGAGGATAAAGATCAAAGTTCTGAGAGGAATGTTCTCAAGGACTTCACAAAATGACATGATTTCTTAACACCTCAGCCAGAAAATATTACTGTACTAAGGGTATTCTAGAAATTTATTTTCATTCAATCTGTTAGTTAGCAAACACTTTGCTGTTAGAGCGGGCTTCATTTAACTCTGGTTGTCGTACTGATCGTCATGTCTAATAAACTGGTGTACAGTAATTTATTTCCCCACCCCCCACTGGCACGATTGCGGAGTATTCATTTCAAATTGGAAATGTATTCATCCCAGCTGCCATGAAACCATTTACACCTTAAAAAACAGCGACGTGTTCCAAATTGCTTGGAACCTGTTCAGGTGGTTGGCAAACAGATCTCACTGCAGGTAGCAAACCCATTCAGCTGCACTCAAAGGCTGGACCTCTACATTTTGTGGGCTTTGTATTTCATAATAAAATTATAACTCACCAAGCTGAGCAAGAGAAGTAAATACCCTTTCCTGTGGCTGTGCATGCTTCTCTCTGTGGATTGCTCATCACTCTTAGAACATCCGAGGACCCTTGGACTCCACTCAAAGCCTTACCTCCAATGTTTATTTATGCATAGGCATTTCTAAGGCACTTAACACTGTAGTATCATAGTCCTTGGAGAACACAGCAGAACAAGCCTTACAACATGCTCAAAAATTAGAGAAGGGTCATTATACCACTTTACGAGTAGAAATACCAAGTCCAAATACTCAAACCATACTCAAAAGTACACGGACTGCTTTGCTTAGTCACCCGAGAAATACAATTCGTGACTGATCTGAAGGGAAAAGGTAACTAACTGGGGGTAAATTAGGGGAGGGGTGGAAATTGGCTTTCAATTTATTAGAGGAGTCTGTGTCTTGGAGCATGGACAGGACACTATCAGCGTACACACTCATATGTACACACACACAAAGCACTGAATCACCTGGAGCTACAAATCCCATGCAGTTCACCATTACAGGTTGAACACTTCTGTACCTTAAGAGGTCCCCACTGAAGTCTGTAGAGCAGCTCCACCGTTAGCCACAGGGCAAAAATGACCATGGGTGCGCTGAGAAAGACGGATGACAAGGCTGAAGAGGAAACTGCATTCACATCCAGGTCTTAACCAGGACCCTTTCAGTATGACATTGTTGTGGTTTAACCACAGCCAGATACTAAGCACCATGCAGCTGCTCACTCACACACCCACCCCTTGGTGTGATGGGGAGGAGAAATGGGGAAAAAGCTAAACATCCTGGATTGAGATAAAAACAATTTAATAATTTAAATAAAATTAAATATAACAATAATAACAACAACAACTGTAATGAAAGGAGAGAGAGGGAGAGAGGAATAAATTCCAAAAGGAAATAAAACCCAAGTGATGCACAACACAACTGCTCAGCACCTGCTGACCGATGGCCAGCCAGACTCTGAGAAGCAATCACAGGGCCCTGGCAACTCCCCCAGTTTATATACTCAGCATGATGTTCTGTGGTATGGAATATACCTACGGCTAGTTTGGGTCATCTGTCCTGGCTGTGGCCCCTCGCAATTTCTTATGCCACTCCAAACTTCTCACTGGCAGGGCCCAAGAAACTGAAAAGTCCTTGACTTAGTATAAACATTACTTAGCACCAACTAAAACCATCACTGTATTATCAGCATTATTCTCATACTAAATCCAAAACACAGCATTTTTCCACTACTGAAAAGAAAATGAACTCTGTTCCAGCTGAACCCAGGACAGACATAGAGCAGTGGGTGCCAGTCTCACAGGACACGAGGTGTCTTCTGAAGTTCAACAATGCTCAAATTTAGGAACCTCCCACACTACGAACCTCCACTGTGCAGTCATTAGGAGTCTGGAGCTGATTTTATTTTATCTTTGTTTAATGCTGTTTAAGTGTTCATTATTCAATTATTTCATTAGCTGCATCAAGAAAATTCCTGTTACTTCACAGTCCAGAGAGGTGGACATGAATTTAATCCTATAGCCAGATCTCAGTAGTTACATAAGAGTACCTTAACTGTGCAACTACTGGTTGTTCTGAGGACTGCTTTCTGCTTTTTACTCTTTTGTTTTGTTTTGTTGTTATGGGTTGAGAAGTCTATACATAGTGGCCTGGATTAAATATCTGGATTGCAAATTTCAAGTTGAACAAAATGTAGACATGATTAGATGCTTACATACTGTTTGGGGTATACACCCACCCACCCACCCCGCCCTGAACCTAACTAGTTTAAGTAATGCTTTTCAGCCACCTTCTTACGATCATTTCATTTAGTCCTTAATTTTTCTAAATCTTTCCATATCTCAAGAAAACTACAATTTCATTGAGAAACTCAGTTTGAAAGAATAGCGTACAGCCCACTTGTTCTTAATTATGGAAACTGAAGGACTTTTCCAAGGTCATGCAGAACATGGAAAACTTTAAACAGATCAGCAGATTTACTCTTTTGTAGTTTTATCACAGTCCTGTGCTGCCAAAGGTTGTACTCAGCCTTAGTGATACAATAGAAAGCAGTACCTTATTCTTCTTATACAGATAAAGCATTTAACCATATGGCCAAAGGCTATTGCTTGATTACAATAAACAAGATTAAAAAAAGAAAACACTTTTATATGTGTATTTGTTTTCAATACTCTTGTGCAGAAGCAGAACAAAAAAACAAACCCAAGACACTTATGACAAATAGAAGAGCCTTTCAATAAAGTCTCCAGGTCAACAAATCTAAGCTCTTTCATACTTGTTTGAGGATCTAGCTGAAGACTTGAAAGCCCTTCCGCACACTACTTTGCTGTCATCCCTTCTACATCTATCTCTCACCATATACTTATCTGTTTGGGAGGAGGTTTATTTTGTCTTCTTTTCTAGGTTAAACAGAGCAGAAGTGAAGGAGTAGTCTGAGAGTTTCACAGATGCTAAGTTTTTGAACAGTTCAGGAGGTGACTAAAGATGTAGCATACTCCGGTGCAAAGAAAGTGGGGGGAAAAAAAATAATCACACATAGTATGAAGCTTCTAAAAAAAAGCACCTAGACAACACAGAATCATGCGTTGTTTTCCTAATGGAAGTCAGTATATAGCAAACAAACAGAAATAATCTTCTTTCTCTATGAATTTATAGTCAATACAACACCTGTTATTTGTCTGTAACTGTAAAGCAAATAAAGTGCTGACTTTTCCACTTTCGATTGTCATTCCTCTTATGCGTAACATGTAGCAGAAACAGAACAAACCTTCATACTTGGTCTATGTAGGCTTTACAGCTGCCACCGTGCTGATGTAGTGGCTTCCAAACTGACTCTTGAATCTTATGTCTTTTTAGCCCAGAAAAATTAGTCCAATTATGTTTTGGGTTTGGATATTTTTTTTCATGAATGTCATTTTTTGCTAAAAGTTTCTAGCTTAAGTATGTGCAAAGAATGCAAATGCATTGTTTAAATGTAATTACTTTTCCTTTTTTCACCCAGAACTGACCTTAAAACAGAATTTCAGCTCAGTGAAGAGGTTTTTGAAGGGAAAAGAAAGTATTCTGAAACAGGACAAAACAGTTTAAACCAAACAATTTCTTATGGGAGTGGAAATCTTAAGTAGTTAAATAACAAAGTCAACAAGGTCTCCAAGATCAGGAGCCAGATAAGCCATGAGGTGTGCAGCACTGAGGCAGCAAGATATTGGGGAGTTTTACAGCATGTTAAGCAAGCTATTGAGGAGCAAGCTAGGCCAGTAGTAAATTACACAGTAAGGTATGCTGTTCAGCTGACATGCTAATCTTATTTTGTCAAGAGTTTGGGCAAATCTTCAGAATACTTCTGTTTGCTTTAGCAAAATACCTTATTTTATAGTTCCAGCTTTACCTGAAGATATGTTTAAATTTTAAAGCCCCCAATGTATGTACCCATACAGATGAGAAAAGCATTTCCTAGAGCAAATACACTGAAAAATGGCTTGCTCACATGAAAAATGAACTTTTTCCTAAAGCCCTGAAGTAAGATATTTTTTCAGCCCTAGAAAATTATTTATATTTGATTCTCATTCTCAAAAACAAAACAGAACAAACAAACAACAAACCCCAAACCACCAAACCCAGACCTTAGGAATGAGTCTTGAAAAGGAGGGATTTTAAGGCAAAGAATGTTTTTTATTTTGATGTGTTTAACAAACATACACTTTAGCCTTTAAAAAAACCAAACAAAATGCCTTGTTTGAAGCAACATGTTGACCTGTGTGAATTTCAATACTGATTATTTTAACACCCTTTTGTTAGCCTGATTATGTATTGTGAATTTTTCTACAACTGTTCACAAGTAACTGGAAACATCGACGTAAATATGGGAATGCAGGGTCAGACTGTTAGGCTCTGACTGACCCATAAAAGGGAGAATTTAATTATGCAAATGAAATTAAAACGAAAACAGACATATGAATTCACACTATCTTTACAAAAAATATGATGTTGTATTTTTCACTGATGATTTCAAGCCAGAATAAACAAATTCAGGAGTTTGTTGATATAGTCACCTATATTTTCTGTAACTTCAAGAAATAATAGCTGACCACCACAGCATCCTTATATCTTAAGTATCAGGACTAACAGTTTAATGTGGGCTTATGTTAGTGATCAGCTACAGAGAAACAGGAAAATATTTTGCTCACCCTGTAATGGACCTTTGGAAAGGTATTATGTAAATAAAACTAAAGTAAAACAATATTTTCTTTTATTCTTAAGGGAATGATTTTTTTTTCCTGCACAAGATGCTCATGAGAAAAAGAAAAGAGTCACCATTTAATCTTTAAAGACAATGTGGCCTTGAAACCTTGTTATGTTAGACATAAATATACAATACTGAGGTGAGCTTCTGTGTACCTTAACACTTTGCCATATGTTCCAATACATGGCTTTCACAGATAAAGGAGCCTGAGGCTCCTCACTTGACAAAAACATCACAATGATGTGGCCTAGGCCTTTCTTGAGAGAACCTGGCTTAATAGCCACGAAAGATTAAATTGAAACCCGTGTATAACTAAGAGCAGCAAGAATCCCACACGAGCTCATTTTCCACTAAGAAGATGTTTACACAGTCTTCCTAAAGAGCAGAGACAGGCAGCAAAGCACACTGAAGTTCTCCAGTGTAAGCAAAAGGCACATGCTACCTGACGATACTGTCAAATCATAAAAGACAAAGGACACAAATCACTGTAAGGTGGAATAGACCATGCACCTAAGCTTCATCCTAGGTATCACTGCTCTGTGGAGGTCCCAGTAGAGGACAAAGTCTTGCTACAGTGCAGCTGATAGTTTCATACTGAGAGTTGTAAAGCTGGAAGAAAAACCCACCAAGCCAAATTATTTTGTGGCATCTATGGAGGCTTACAGGGTCCACAAGAAGAAGCAATACAAATTACTTAAGTCACTACAAAAATCCGTTTCAAAGTATTTCTAAAGGTTACATTTATTTATTAAAATGCATTACAGCTTTACAGCAAAAAAGATAGGGTTAATCTCGGCTAACTTTAGGGTTATTTAATACAGATTACAGACACCAAGTTATTAATTTTGTATTTTCTTTGTGGCTAAATGGCAAGTAATAGCCACTTTCAAGGTGCAATTAATTTAGCTTCTTTTAGATCTCTACTTCAGGATGCAAATAATTACCTTAGATGATACTGATTAGAACTCCACTGATTACAACAGACACTTGGAATGATTATCTTGAAGGCAGATACCATCAGAGGTCAAGACGTGTAAGAAATCTTATGGGAAGGCAAAGGAAGGATTTTGAATCTAAATCAGAAAGAATCAAATTAAAACTTGGTGCGTGGAATGAAAAGTACGACTCTTACCCAGCTGACTTTTACTGCATGTCCATGTGCTTATTTCCCAGAAGGATGCTTGGGCAGTGAATGGGATAGCTGTGGCTGTAGGTGGGCTGCTGCAGGATAGGCTGGGAGGTATGGTCCTGTGCCAGGCATTGCATGTCGGAGTTGCAATTCCTTCAAGTGAATGTTGAAACTGATCTCTGCTCTTGAACAGCTTTTTGGACCGCTTAACTGTTGGTTAAAAGAGAATGGCTGCTGTTGATGTTTTCTTTTTGAGACACATTTATAGATCCCAGCTAAACACCAAATTCCCACTCATGTGGTGATACTTACCAGATCTCAGAAATTAGAGGTTTTGGTAGCAGTACGGCATACATACAAATTAGACATATCTAAATTCTCAGATTTGTCCTGAAGTTCCAGGCCTAGAAATGTCATCCAGATATATATTCAACACAACCATGTTAAAGTCTTTCGTGGGGGAGATTTCCTCAGTAGGCAAGACTGCCGAATCAAAATTTAACATATGAAGTTCACATCCTACGGTAAATCAAAATATCGGCACTTCATCCAGAGTTTGCTCTTGGCCTGCAATATACACGTATGACCACTTTGTTTTTACCACATGCTTTTGCTTATTCATTTGTCATCTGAAATTGGTTAGCTGTAACAATTACGAGTGAAAAACTGAAGTGCATATGCAAAATTAATTTATAGCATTAACATAATTAAATTTGTATTAGTACACTATTTGCTGGTAATTGGCACCTAATAAACACCTAAGTAAAAATCAGATTTATCTTTATTTGCTAAGGTATTTTGCTTACTATATAACCGGTTCTAATCCGTGGCCACTGTGAGTTTCTCAATCCTTTAAGCAAGTACTGTTATTTATTAATAATTTATTTTCCTATCACTAAGATGTAAAAAAAAATAAAAATCACATCAGTTATGACGCTAAATGATGCAAAGTTATTCCATCACTGATATAACCTTACAGCGCATTTCATGTTTGATACATTTTCTAGCATTAGGTGCCTCATTTTTAAACAACTGGTTGCTGGGCAATCATCATTTCTCTGATATTTTTCAAGCAAGCAGTGAAGTTTCTAAAGCAGTTTCAGAAGGAAGAAATGAGGTTTGTTGGCAGAGGCAATATCTTTTATTAGACCAGCTGATATAATGGGGAGCAATCAGGCAAGCTTTCTAGCACACAGTCATGTAATCAATTCTTTTTGAAAAACCTACTTAAGCACAAAAGAAGAATAGAATTTGAAATCTTATTTTCGCAGCTCATGTATGGATTAGCGGGAATGTAATTTTGAAACAGAACAACTTTGAAAGATATATCTTCAATTTGAAGAGTTAAATATCTACAAATAATATATTTTTTTTTTTTAGAATAAGGCATTGCATTCTGTTAGTGTACTTCCAGAAACGTCATGGGAGGTATCCAGATTTTCAAGTCTGAAGCTAAATACCTTTTATAGATATTTCATATATCTTATATACCTTATAGAAAGCACAAGATATATAGCTTTTATGTACATGCAGAAATAAACATCAGGATCATCAAAACCCAAGATTTCAATAAAAGCAAATAAGGACATCTATGTACACACAATAGCCACTTAAGAATTTTCTGTATAGTCTTTGCACACATATGACAAATGGGTAACTAGGGCATTTATATTCCATACAAAGAGCATGCAGAGGTGCCATGAAAGACATCCACTGACAGATTCTATACAGTGACAGTAGCTTGATGTGTACAACCGTTTAGCTGCTTAACAAAGACTGCATCTAACCTTAGCAGCTCTGCCTCATTAGGCAGCTATTCTTTCTTGGTGGTTTTAAAGCAGTATTAACTGGAAACAGCTCAAAGGTCTCAGCACTTAGTGAAGCTGCAACATACCATAGTTATTCAGACAAATACGTAAATGAGCAAAAAATGAGCAGCTGTCCACGTAAGTATGGACATTTGGCTCCATAATGCTTTGCACTTCAGTGTTAAACCATTCAGACTGTATGGAAACATTATTATTTCTAAATAAGCAAAAAAAAAAGCTATGTACAAGTAATACAGGAGACTGCAAGAATTTAACATGTAAAACATGTTATAATGAATGAAAATTTAAAGAAATTCAGAAATAATGTAGGCCTAAATATGCCAACATTAGCTTCAATATATGAAAATCAGAGCTAATGATAATAACTTTATACTAAATACTACTTTTACTGTACTTTATTGTTGTGTCATGGAAGAGTCATGTGATTGCAGTAGCAGGTTGAGTTTCCCAGACCAAAGTAATTTTAAGACAATATTTTTTTCTTCTAACTTTTCTGTCCAAACACAACCACCACCACAAGCTTTTCTGTTCTTTTTGTATATGCTACCTGTAACAATTTGAATGAAAAAAACTCCCCACAGCAGAACTAAATCCCAGATAGCTTTATCTCCAATATCATATTCTAATCCAATAAACAGCTGCACACGCAGTGGGCAAGGTTCATTTTCTTATGAATGGTCTACTGGGAGGGTGAGTCATTCAGACTGCAATATAAACAGTGGATTCATTTATGCTCTTCTCCATAAAAGAACAATGGCATATCACATAAAATTATCAGAAATCAAATTCAAAAGGAACTAGAGAAAGCACATCTGCAAACAATTTACAGTTAATCTTGTAAGTCCTTGCCACAGGATTTTGTGGCCATTTAACGCAGGGGTCCTCAAACTTTTTAACCAGGGGGCCGGCGTGCGGATGAAGTGGCAGGCAGCCATCTGCGGCTGCTTGGTTTCCCCCCCCAACCCC
The DNA here is from genome assembly GCF_017639655.2 of Falco naumanni. NCBI lineage: Eukaryota > Metazoa > Chordata > Aves > Falconiformes > Falconidae > Falco > Falco naumanni. Next base: position 10,765,972 of record NC_054054.1, read on the forward strand.
CGGTGGGGGGGGTCTGTAAATACCGGGGACTGGATTGATGACCCTGGGGGGCCATATCTAGCCCACGGGCTGTAGTTTGAGGACCCCTGATTTAATGTTTACAGAGGTTGAAGAAAGTTGATACTTTTCATAAATGAAAATGCTATATGTGCCCCTGCCAAAAAAAACCCAAACCAAAACCAAAAACACCAAAAAAAAAAAAACCACCCAAAACAAAACAAAAACGTGTCCAAAGAAGAGCAATGAAGATGGTGAAGGGTCTACAGAACAAGTCTTCTATGGAACAGCTGAGGGAACAGGAGTTGTTTAGCCTGGAGATAAGGAAGCTGAGCGGAGACCTTACTATAACTACCTGAAAAGTTCTAGAGAGGTGAGTGCCAGTCTCTTCTCCCAAGTAACAAATGATAGGATGAGATGAAATGGCCTCAAGTTGCACCAGAGGAGGTTTAGACTGAATATTCGGAAAAAAATTCTTCGCTGACAGAGTGGTCAAGCATCAGAACTGGCTGCCCAGGGAAGTGATTGAGTCACCATTCCTGGAGATACTTAAAAACATATAGATATGGCATTAGGGACATGGTTTAGTGGTGGACTTGGCAGTGTTAGGTTTACAGTTGGGATCAATGATTTTAATGGTCTTTTTCAACCTAAACGATTCTGTGAAATAAACCAAAGGCTTCTAAAGACAGGGAGCTATCTATAGCTGAGCGGGTCCCTGAACTGCATTTCTCTGGAGGATGGGAGGATACCTGATGAAACGAGCACTACTGGTTTGTGTTGCTCATTCTTTCCTAAGCACTTGCTGTAGGGTGCTGTTAGACATAGGATACTGGGCTAGCTGCAACTTTTGATATCTATACAGACAGTCTTGTGTTCTCACATTTTGACCTTGCAAACTTAAAGCGCTTTAAATTAGTGCTTTGAATGTTCTGTGGAGGTCAACACCCACCCACCCATATATATGCACTGCAGACATTAAAAATTTAAACATATCCTACATACATGGAAACATCACTGGAATGCTAATTAAAAATGTAAATTCACTGCACATAATATTTTACATTCAAAATACAAGCTAAATAATGGGCAAATTAAATAAATCTGTCTGTAATCAACATCCTCTGCAGTGTGTTGTAAACTGAGAAAAATAACACTCTTATTAGCTATAACAACAGCTGAAAGGCCAGTGAGCCAAACAGGCTTTGGGGGTAAAATGAATTACCTTCAATCCTGCATCAGAAAAAGAGTATGTCCCTTTGTTCTATGAATACTTGGGTCATTTTACTAGATCTTTTTGTAACAAAGTTCTCTATAATAACATGAACCTCTTCTGGGAATTCCGATTGCAATATAAACATCAAGGAAAACAAACTGATTTATGCTCATTTAGGAAAATCTAACAGTATATTGATGTATCTAGACAGCAGCTTAGCACTACTAGTAATGAAAAGCCAAAATTAAAGCAGTAGACAGAAAATTAAAGGTAGGGGAAGTTAAATTTGCAGAGGTAACATAAATGGAGGAAAGTTAGCAGATAATTAGAGTTTCTAATTCCTCTTTAAATGTCTCTCAGGTTGTGCACCAGGCAATTAGATTTCATTGGGCTTCAATTTACTGTTGGGAACAGTTGAAAGTGTAAGACTTTGGGAAGAGTAAAAGGAATTATGTTTTTTTAATTAATATGCTGAAAGTTACTGTAATGTGAATGCAGATTTCAAGCTACAAAGAAAATTACTTTAGCCTTTCTTTAAAGAAATATTATGCATAGATCATGGTTCCTTTGAAGTACAGTTCTATGAAACAATACAGCAATATATTAAAATGCTGAATATAATTTCTGGGGAAAAAAACCCAACCAACAAAAGTCCCAACACCAAAACTGTAATAAACAAGCAAAAAATACCCAAAGCAGTAACTTTCTACCAGTAAATATCACTAAAGAACCCAAAAAAGTACCAGTATTTTTTTCCTGCTAGGTCATGGTAGTCTTCCATACTCATACAGGTATGAGCATCTAACCAGTAGTTATAAATACTAAATTACAAATTACACAAAATCTTGTTGCCTTTCACCACTAAAAGTAAGTTTGTATGAAAAAAAAGCATGCATCAATTGCATAGTGCCCAGGAAGAAATCATTCAAGACAGCAACAATTCAGTTTTGCTTTTCCTATACTTAAGGTTCATTGCAGATTTTAGAATCTATGAAATTTCCTTTGCTTTCAAGAAAAGAATAAAAATATGCAGAAAAAGCTTAGGCATTTCCTCCACTCCAAACTTTTGTATGTATTCATATTTATTTATATTAGTGTTATAAAGTGTAAATTAACATCACTTACACATAGATGTAAGTCTTGGGAACAGGCATGCTGGAGATACAAAGGGAACTAGTGCTGACTCTGAACAACCCACCGCTTTAAAATTCCATTCCCAACACTCACATTATTAAAATGAATGTTAGTGCTCAATAACTGAGATCTTTCTTTCTAGCAAAAAATGCCGTTGACTTTTACTGTTGGGTATTTTTGGTGGGTTTTGTGGTTTGTGGGTTTTTTTGTGGGTTTTGTTTTGTTTTGTTTTTTCTTTCCTGAAAAGAAGAAACAAATCCTAAATCTTTTTCTCTAAGAATGAAATTTCATAACTTACTTAAGACTGTGGCTTCCCTACAAACCATCAAATAAGGTATTGGAGAGCTGGTCTGAAGAAACAGAAAGTTTGTAGCCCAGTGAATATGGTTTTGCCATCACTAGTAAAAACCCACCTATTTGTAAAAACCTACCTATTAGTACCATTAGTACAATTGTGCCAGGTAGTGAAGTCATCTGAGCTCGCCTTAGGCAGGCTGTAGCTTGTTTTGGCAGGGATAGCAAAGTGACTGCTGCTAACCTGTTCTCGGTTAGTCCCGTAAATACCAAGTACAAACCAAACAGTAGGGGTCTGACAAACCTACACAGCCACAGAGTAGCTGACAGCAGCCTTTTGTCAGCTGGGGCTGGGGGAGGCTGCTGTGGTACTTTGTCTAATAGGTAGCTGGTGAAGAGAGCCAAACTTCAGCTGGGCATCGATGAAGAACCATGCTAGGAAACAGAAGTACACCCTCAAGCAGAGGAATTTGCCTTTAGCATAAGCTGTGCTTCTCTTGGGGTAGGACTTGCATTGCCTATGATGGCCTGTCACCCTGTCACCCTGTCACCCTCCCTCCCACACACACTTTCCTTCAGGACAACTGAAAGCTGAAGGAGCTGGGGAAGTCTTGTGCAGTGAACATATTGCAACTGGACTAATAGTAATACATAGCTGTGTTTTTTTTTTTGTATTAGAACATTCCATCGTTGATTTCAAGAACAAGTTCTTGACTTGATATTTAAACCGTGCTTCCTTTTGCCTATAATAAGATTTTGAATGTAACAAATTCATCAATCTGATTGTGCCACTGCAATCTTGTTTATTCCTCAGGTTTTCTTTCAGTGAGACCCAAACAATCATAGCTAGAAGAGGGAACAAACAGGATGAGTACTGGCCTCTGTAGCTGTTGAAACAGAAGTGTGTTCTTACTAAAGCTGCAAACAGAAATGGTGGAGTTAGTTCATATATGAACAGAAAAATTCTTTCTCTTTTCCAGACAAAAGTTCTTCAGTTCCTTGTCTTTGCTTTCTCTAAATTTTCTGTCACTTAGTTACTGCTTTTGACTATGGATTATAGCTGTATGAAACACGTTGCTGAGGAGTTCAAGTGGCAATTTTTCCCATTTTGGAGTCAGAATGGTTACCACTTCTGAGTTCCGGTTGGTCTGTTTGATTCAAGTTCAAAATAGGCACACAGTTGCAAAGTAAAAGAAGTCATATAACATTTTAAAAGCACTCAGTGCAACATTTGAAAATACTGTTCAGCTTCTGTCCTAATTGCTGTCCCAGAATCTCAAATAATAGAAAAATATAAATTAATTGAGTCTGATAATAAGCTGTAGATCAGAAGTAATAATTATTTTTGTAACTAAAACTAGGTGATTTTAATTTTTTTTTCAGTAAAAGGCATCCTTACTTTCTAAAGCTCCATGGAGTCAATCTTGAAAAGATACACTAATCTCAGTATTATTTTTTTTTTTACTTACTCTGGGATAATAGGAAAATATGAAAAATACTTTGTATTTACAAAGCAGAAGAAAGTAGTCAGAGGAGGAAGAAACAAGGTTTGCAAACACTGTACTAAAAAAGATAAAATTAATTCAGCTTATCAAAATCGTATAGGAATTACACATCCATTTAGTTACTTAGCAATTTTCTCATCTAAAATGAAACATGGGTAGTTAGTTGTGAAAGCAAGGTGTTGTATTATCTATGTCATTGCTTCATGGCATAACAATTCAGTATTGTAGCTTTGACAATGCTACTAGAGAGACTTCCATAACACCATTTTTTAGATGTAATCCTAAAGGAAGTACGTGGGAGGAAAAGCAAGGGAGGAGGAGTTTTATTTATTTAATCTCTTACATAATACATTTTATTTGTAAATATCCTTTCTGTAAATGAATGATTTGACACACATAGATACATGGGCTCAGTGAGAAATTCTGGATTTTGAATTTCTCAAAAAGAAAAAAAAAAAAGAAAAAAAAAAAAAAGATGATGACTATATTTTTAGGACTCCTAAGCAGTCAGCAACATCTCTTACAGCACTCAGATTATACACATTTCTAAATATATATAAACTGTGCATTCATAAACTGTAAACAAATATGTTATTCTCTTATAGTTCACTTAGTGAGCAGAACTACTGTAAATCAGTAAAAAAATTATACTCTGACTGATATTGCAGATCATTCCATCCCTGAATTCTTGCAAATTAGGCTAGGGAACACTTACATACTCTAAGGAGGTTGGTATGACAGACATTGCCAATGGATGCCCACCAGGTTCAACTCCAGGCAAAAACAAAGTTAAAACTGCCATTCCCTTCTAAAATCAAGCCTGAGTAGACAGAGAAACCTCATGGTTACTGCCTGTATATTCGAGTTCCAGTATTCATCTTATTTCCAAGACAAGCACCCTTACTGAAACACTACGGGCTGATTACCCCAGAGAAAAGGAATAAGTTGATTCCTTTAAAGATTTTTCTACTGCATAGAATTTAATTCCAGCTTCATTGGGGAAAGAGGGAGTATAAACAAAATTGGTGATGAAATTTCTCTAATGGCGTGGGAGGAAAAGCTGTTTTCAGGTCCCTAAAACAGTGAAGATTTTGTTTTACCCACTGAGTAAGATTGTTTACAGCAGAAATAATACAAATGATAAGGTTTTCACCTAGATTTCCATTATATTAAAATGTAAACATAATGTGAAAAATGGAATTACTCTGAAGTTTTTGCACAGAAATTGGAAAGGAGCTAAAGCCGCTCCTTGGATCTACTGGATCTATCATTTACTGCCTCTTTCAACCGCAAATGCACATAGAGGCTCACGGCCGACGTTTCAGTTCTAACCTGGTTCTGAAAAGTTAGCAATTGCTACTAGGTGTGGTAATAAAACTTCATTACTTAGAAGGCCAGAGAAATGTGATAATTTATTTAAGTGATGCAGCTTTGACTGTTAAATTTCTACTATTTATGGCTCTGTACCTTTTGGCATAAATCTTTCTTTTTTCAAGGTACATCTTTTTATTTACCACATTTACTAGCTGTTATTTTCTAGGCACAGTTTCTCACAGAGCAGCAATAAGCATTTCCTAGAAAAGGTTTTCTTGCATCATACCAATGATAAGAAACTGAAACCATCTCCGCTGTACACTGGAAGAGGAAATCCCAGTGTCTCGGTACACCCCACCCAAACACCGAAAGAACAGTTCCTGGCTGGAGTATGCCTCGAACCTCTTTCAAACTGCGTCAAGAACCTGCAAAAGAACCAAAACCCTCTGTATAACCACAGTACTGAGGAACAGTGGTTGACTGTCTAGTTGTCCCATGGCATTTGGATGTACATAGAATCATAGAATCATTTAGATTGGAAAAGACCTTTAAGATCATGGAGTACAAATGTAAACCAAACACTGCCAAGCCCACCACTAAACCATGTCCCGAAGTGCCACATCTACACATAACAGGCCAAAATACATAGACCCAGGTCTGGGAATTTACCACAATGCTCCTGAGTCCTGCATTTAGAATAGGTGCCAAATAAACTCCAAGTGAACTCTGCTGATGATTTCATTCCAGTTAGTAATACTATAATCTTACTGTTATAGCTTACTTTCAAATGTATTGCATTTCTGCTAACACAATGAATGGTGCCAAGCTCAATTCAACAGATTATATGAGCCTCAAAATAAGGATGTGCAACGTATCTCCAGTGAGGTCAAGTTATTTGAATATCTCTGAAAAGGAGCAAGCAATTCAGCTGCATTTCTCACATTCTCAGCAGTAGTTTTCTCCTTTATTGCCAGTTTATGTCAAAGACATATGGTTTAGAAGAAGTGTCTCCCTTAGGAATACTTTTGCTTTCAATAAGAATTAGCACTCCATTTCTTCTCCAAACTCTTTCAAGGCTTTGATATCTGCACTGAAACACAGCATTCTTTCATCTTGACATTCAGTAAAGGAAAGCATGTTTTTATTTATTTATTTAAATATATTTAGAAATAGCTTAGGTTAATTTAATTAGTCATCATTTCTGTCTTGACATTCATATTTCAAAGGTCATATTTTCCCAGCTGCAGTGGCATGTATATTTTTTAAATTAAAAATAAAATTAAACAACAACACAAAAAAATATCTCTTTTGAGATTATCAGCTGCAGAAATAGGCTCCAATTTAAAATGCATAAAAGATGCAAAAGAAAACTTAGTCCTTCCAGTAGGTCAACAGTACTGGCTGGAAACATTTATCATTTCATCATTCAGGCATGCAGCCCCAATACAGTTGAAAAGGGGAGGTTTATAACCTGATTTAGCTAATGGAGATAGATCTGTCTTAGAACCTAACATCACTGCATAATTTTCAAGTCTCTCAACATCATCAGCCTCTTCTCCTGATATGGTCCCTGTGCAAGAAGGTAGGAAGCAAAGTTCTATGCAATATTTGATTCCACTGCCTTGTCCTACTCTAGATCACTGGAGGATCCCCAGTAGTGATAGCTCTGCTGCAAATGTCTAGAATATATACAATACCAAGTGTACAGCACATATTTCTTTAACATATTTTTCTTTCTACACAGTTGGTGGGTTATCTACCTAAATATGAAATAAAATGCTTTCCTGAGTTTATATTAAAGTTGAACCTGGTAATATCAACTACAACCGCATAGTAATGTTGACTTAATACCATAGTTAACCAGAACATAATCATTTCCTTGCAACAGGGAAATCCGGTGTATTGAACACTGTACCTCAGTGATTCACAGTTTTAAGCAACTCTGAAAAGTATCATAAAAAACGTTCATCATTAGCTGTCAAAATTCATTTTAGTAGTACATATAAGTGGCCTAGTTTCAAGAATACAATACATGATCCTCAGTATTTCAGTCTAGCCAGCTGTCCAGATAATCTAAATATAGACATATAATGATACTCTTCCAATTTAATGACACTTTACAGTTACATATGTTGCATTTGGCACTAAAAACATTGTCATCTGTTCATTACACACGCTAAAGAAAGGAAGTCCTCTTTTAAAATCTCAATTGGTTATGACTTAAAGATCTAAAGTGCTTAAAATGTAAAGATCTTATATTTCAAATATTGTATGCATATTCCCAGGGATTCCTTGCAAAAGGAGCTAAAGTGTTAAGCAAAAATTTTTCCTGCCAACTTTGAGAAGTAATTTAAAAAACACATTTGAAGTCTCATCTTGTACCTATTTCATATCATTTTCCCTTAATATAGATTCCTTCCTCCTTTTAACATAAATTCAATATTCTTATGAGCAGAGACCTATTAAGGACTCTTCACTGCAGTCTGATTTTCAGTAACCCACGAAATAGTCACCAGTATTGTCACTGCAAACTACCAAATCTAGCTGCAAATGAATGAATCGATACCATTCAGAGAGAGAACCTCAGTGTCCTACCTTAAATAGCAGTTTATCAATTTATTCTATATTTTATCATCTCCCATTTCTGAGTATAGCATTCCATCTGTGTTTAATCAAAAAATGAAATTACCGTTTTAATAGATTGAGATATTAGATCGGAGAACGTGCGAAGATAGAAGCAATGAACACGTTTTTTAGATCCATTTTAGATCTATGCAACTCATTTTAGATCACTAAAAAGTGAAGGAATCAATTACAACCAGCAGAATCAGTATGTAACAGTTTATGAAAATGCAATGAAACATCTAGGGTATATGGGAAGCTGAATTAATAATTGACCATACACCATAAAATATTAGTTGGAGCTTTGCAGATCTACTTTTGTAAATCAAATATTTTGTAAAAATAAGATTATTTCCAATTTACATTACAGGTCATTCGTCACAGAAGAACAATCTAAATTAAGGTCAAAATACTGTTACTTCACTGAAATGTAGTAATTTTGAGGTTAACAACATCAGTTTTGTTACTGGAAGCATTTAGTTTTTTAATTTAAATTTTATATTATATTAAATGGTAGAAACTGTTTATGGGAATAAACAAAGGGTCAGCCCCTAGCACAGCTTGTCCACAATCTCAGTGAAAAATCGGCACTTTCTCAGAGGCAGCACTGAAACACGAGCTAGGATGAAGTCCTCACATTCCTATGCTCTTCTCCAATGAAACACTTCTGTCTTGCCAGAAAATACAAAGTACCTTCCTCACTTCTGACTTTGTTTCTTCTCTTGCATAAATGGTTTCTGACATTCTGATGAATGTTTCTATCATGAAAACAATCTGACCACGGGTACTCCTTATTACAGATTTCAATCATTAAGCCACATTTTATCATCAGTTTCCATGCTTCTGCCTGTGATCCAATTCACTTTCAGGACATGCAGAGCGCCCTAGGTCCTCTACCCTATGTATTCCTGATCTGTCAGCACTAGATAACAAACGCATTCATGTGAGGGGCACTGATACCCGTTGGCATCTTTCCAAATAATTTTAGGTTCTCAAACTCTCATCACACTGACTGATCTTTGGACATTCAGCATTTGCATGAGTGGTTATTTTCAGTACTACATCAAGAAGACTGACAGCCTTACTTCTTGTCATCCTGCGGTACAGCAGATGACTGCCCCTGGATAAGGTGACCTGAGGCTTCCCAGCTTGACTAAGCTAGTGTCTGGTCCTGTTTGCTTTTTCAGGATTTTCCTACTGCCATTATAGGGTTTACTGAGATACAAAAATGTCCTTGGTTTTATTCTCGTTCAGCCAGTGTGTGTCACTTTTTTATTATTGACTTAAGTCTTGTCATATCTGTACAAGCTTGTCTCCATACATTTGTAGCTCTGATCTCCGTAGCTAATCTCAGCTGCAGGTTTTTCCTGTAAACTCAAATTAGTTTATGTTATTATTTCCAGTTTACAACAGTGCAATGAAGTTGGAAACAGACTTCATGATTGCATTGAACTGCAGATTTGAAAAATAAAACCACATCAAAAAGGATCTGGATAAGAAAATGAAAATATTAAACAAAAATTGTTTTATGCATACTATTTACAATGATCACTTCTGAAAGTGAACATCTGAAGCTGAACATACTTATGTACAAACATTTCTGGAGCACATGTATTGCTGGAGTCACAAACAGAAAGTTCAAGATGACAGAATAATTAATTGTAAAGCCCACGGTTTGCATACCACTTCCTTTGTCCTCCCTGCTCCCTTAATCTATCCAAACCATAGGGCTGGAGGATTAAATTCTACCTTTATCATGGAAATACATCTTCTTTTCCCCTTGATTTCTCTTTGGGACTAAGACTGAATCAGTGCATGTTTAAAGCTCTATGGACCTCCTCATAGCCAAGAAAGAAGGTAGAAAACCTCATCACATTGTCCTTACCTCTGCTTTCTTTTTATTTGCTTTCATAGGAATTACTTTGAAATGGATTTTTCTTTATTGTCCATTTCTATTTTTTCATTTGTAAATTTAAGCAAGTATTTTACATCTCTCTTCTTTCGAAATGACAAGACTTTGACAGTAATTGCTAAGACTACATGATTCATCATATTTAACTATGTTCCCCCTGAGTATCCAAAATAAGATTTTGCATAAGCTATTTTCTACTTTGAGTGGTCAGTGAAAAGACAGTGCAATCAAAATTTTCCAGAATATACAGCCTACACAGCCATATTTTCTGATATTATTTCATTGTACAGAATGCAGCTCAAGGATGCTGCCTAAATAAAGTACACTTCTGAAGAATTCCTTAGGCAGTGCTGTCTGAAAGTAGCCTGAAGACTTTAACATGTATGTTAATCTGTATTAACCAGAACTAAAACCAGGTAAGTATTCAAGTTTACCCTTTTTATCACCTTTCCCCAACTGCTTTGGTAGAAGAACAGTGCACAGCATGTTAATTCATGCATTGTTTCTGTGCCATTCCTGCACAGGAACCATCTTTGTTGCAATGTTTACACAGCTTTTCTAGCAAAGTCCATTCGTGCTTTAATGCCATAGAAAATTATTTTACTTCCACTTAATCCTGGTGTATCATACAAAATAAAATGTTTATAGAATACCAGCCTGCTAAAACTAGGATAGGAATCCACACTGCCAAAATAAATAGAAAAAAAAAAAAAAAAAAGGAAAAAAAAAAGGATTTTCAATTACCTGCTTTGGTACAAGTGATTGTAGAACATTAATCCCATGAAAGACAAATCTGTTACAGCTGGCAACTGGCCTTGCAAGTTGGAATGGCTGTTTGTGACCTTGCTGCCAGTTGGCTATCTCTATTAAATAAAATGCAACTGCCTGTAAGCAGCAGCATCCTTCAGTTTTCTACAGAAGAAAAATATATAATAATGCATTTTTCTGAAGTATTCAGTGACAACCTGGAAAATTGTTTTTTTAACAAAACATATGTTGGGTTTAGAAACTGACTGCCTACTTGTGGACATACATGAAAATTGGAAGAAACGAATATTTAAGAGTGCTGACAGAGTTGGCCTGAACATTATGCATGTAAACTTGACTTACGTCTTTGTGTACTTCTGTAGAGATGCACAGATATATGTGGAGAGAGTTACTTGGGTAGATGCTTAGTTGCTTATTTACCCACTTTACCAGCTCTAGAGCACCACATAATGGTGTATGGCATCTCACATAAGAAGTGACTTAAAATTGTTTTGCTTTTACATCAGCTGCCAGCACTTCCAACAGTTATCAAGCTATCGGTGGGCTGTTCTGTGGGTTGTTTGGTCTATGCTCTTTACATCTTGATGTTTACTGCATATAAAATATATACTGGTCTTATGGTTAAGGTACAGTTATCACAGCTGCTAATTCTTTGGGCTGTAGGGTCTAGGATTGTGAAATGGTTCTCTTCCAGCTCTGTTGTTGCATTAATAAGTAAAGAATGATTCCTCATTCCTAATATATTTCGTATAGTACTATGTAGGACTGGCATATGGCTGGAGGTAGGATGGTCTGATTTAGTCTTCCTTTCAACACCACCTTTAGAGTCAAATAACGCTGTTAGTGAAACTCTAAGTTACACTGTGTTGTTTCTTCAGGAAAAACTAAAATCAAGAAGAAAAGATTAAAGGTCGCAGAAAGAACCTGTAGAACTGTGGTCTTTAAATACATATACAAAGTCTGCAGATTGACTAAGCAGACTGTAACCATATCTTTGGTGCAATTTCTGGAGAAAAGAAAATAGAGGCTATAGTTGTAATTGCCCACTTTTGACATAAGTATTTAACTTTGACAAGTTATTCATTCCCACAGATAATAATAATATGCCCGATGTAGTACTCTATGAATGAACAGAATAGCCAATACTACTAGTATAAGATAATTAGCGTTCACCAAGATATGAAATAAATGGATTAATTTTTTCATTCCTATGCTTTTTCATGACCTAACACAACACCAACAGGTGACACATGATAGGATACAGTAAGAGTGTAAACAAATCTGGAATCTGGAATCTTTCAAAACACTTTCTGTAGAGTATGTGGTGTTTTTTATGTTTGGTTGGTTTTGGTGGTTTGGTTTTTGTTTTGTTTTGGTTTGGTTTTTTTAACGTTCTGGAAGCTCCACACAGAGGAAAATGTACAATATGATTATTTTTTCCTCAAAAAAAAAAAAAAAAAAAAAAAGTGACTTCTTTCTCCATTATTTTCCCTTTAAAGCCAGGTCGAATAATTACTGTTGGTTTATTTTTACAGACCTCAAATGGGAAGAGAGTTATAACTCACATAAAAAAAATGCAAAATAAAATACACACATTACATCTGGGGTTTTTTCAGCAAAAAACATGTTTGGGAGGAAAAGTCCTCACCTCTAAGGGCCAAAAGGACACAGACTATGTAACCTTAAAATTATAGCCTGTGAAAGATTATTGTGGATCCTGAATGCCAAAACAGGATTACTGTGCCATTTGGGACCCTAGAACCTTAATTTACTTTCTTTTAACCTCCATTTCTTTCTTTCTTAAAATTACAGTTCCTTCAGAAAAGTTGGAATGAAACAAGTCATGACAGAGAAGATGGATAATTGAGATTTGTGTAGATGAAGCAGTCAAATATGCAAATTAAATGTAATGTAGCAAATGGATGTCATCGTGAATATGTACAGTCTGAAAAAGAGACAGAAATATGCATAGAAGCTTTCTCCTTCTACACTGATTGTAGAATACAAGTCCCTTGTGGCAGAAGTACTGCACAATTTTGGTCCTCAGTAAATATTTATGGGAAGTGTTCCTCAGTTCCTGCAGAGTTGTAAGAAGCAGCATTTATTTTGTACCACTGTCATCCTTTTTGCACTCTGTTCTTATCTGTCACAGGCCTAATTCCAGTATTTTGCATGGATGATCAGCTTTAAGCAGCTTCTCTAAAGACCAAATTAAAGCATCCAATTTCAATGGACAGCAGTAAATACAAATGTTATGAAGTAATTCTAGTGTGCCCGTTAAAATTTTTAAATGGATGCAAACATTTATAAATTAATTTTCTTAATATTCATGTTTATCATAACGTACTTGCCATAAAAGCTGAAGGAAGATTAGCTGTGACTGTATGAGTCAGAGTGCAAAGAAACAGCTTACGTGAAATTTCTGCGACTGTATCACTTCCTGCATACAGCAAAGCAGAGATGCTGTGTACACAGAGATGTGTACAGCAAGACTGGTGTTGCCACTTGGGCTATTTCTCACCAGCTGATTGCCTTTCCACATGCACAGCAGCCATTTTTTCCGAAAGGTTTTCTAAGGTGAAGACAGAACTGTTGGTTCCCATATCCTAAAATAAAAGAACTATTGGCACTCAATGAAACTTGCAGGAGATCAGTTCAAAATAGATCAGAAGTGTTTCTTTACAGAGTAGGTAGCGGTCTAAGTTGTATAACCTTCCTAAACAGCATTATTGTCACAAACAAAAAAATCAGGCTAGATCATTGGCCTGACTCTGTACAACACCTCTCAGGTAATTATAACCCTTATTTGCTGTTCTTGCTGATTTTCTGGTGGGGAACACTTGGCTGGGGGTGGTACAAAGCTGTACATCAAAACCGGTGCTTCCAATAGGCTGGAGCCCTTAGGGATGTACACACTACATCAAGTGTCTGCACAGGTAAATCCCTGCTTACCCCAAGGCTTTCTGAAAGCAAGGGCTTTATCTATCTTTCTGTCATCTTTAGCATAGTCAGCCATCTTATTGTCTTTATCTAGATTTTACGTCTGTTCTTCCAGCTCATTCACTGACACTGGTGTTGGCTGTAGAATATTTCTACAGTTAATTGCCACCACAGTTACATTCCGAATTTTAACCTGACTAGGTTCTTTGCTTAAATATTGTTAAGGGTTATGGCTTCAAGGAAATTATTAGCAACTTGTAGGTAGTGGAAGCCTTCCTGTATCTGAGTAATTATGTACAGACCTTGTCTCATTTGGTTTAAATAACACTCCACCTAATGAGAAGTCTCCCAGTAATTTTACCTTTTATAACATTGTCCCCAAAATACAGGACAGACGAAGAAAACTGCCCTTTTTTTAACTAAGCAGTTCAGTCTCTTCACCTCCATAAGCAGCATTTTCCCATTTTTATTCTCTCTTTAAGAGAAATGTCTTCACTTTGAGATTTTTTCTTCTTAAAGTTGAGATTCAGCTGAATACTTTCCATTACACACTTCTTGCATACAAAAAAAAACCCAAAAAACAAACAAAAAAAACAATTATACACTTGTAACCACAGTTGTCTTGGTTATATTGCAGCTCAGGTATGCTGTGCAGTACAGCTAACACTAGCTCCTCTCAGACAAATGTTTTAAAACAAGTATCTGTTCTCTACTGTCCGTATTAAACCAGGTCTCCACCGTAGCCCTGCAGAGCTGACACAGCACAGAGGCTGGCTGGATTATACCCTTCCTGCACACTAGCAACAACTTTTCTTTTAGTCCACATGGGTCAGCCCCAGAATGGGCACCAAGAACAGGTGTAGAACTCAGGTGCCTTCGGCAGCAGCTTGTTGAGGCCAACAGATGCCCTGATTTGCCTTTCTGCCAGCTTGCACAACCTTTTGGCTGTGGCTGCTGAAAAACAGCGTGGATACACAGGCTGCACTTGTGTGGAGTCTCTCAGCCATTCTGATGCTACTTTTCTCCAACCTTCAACATCTTCAGCACCTGACAAAGCTGCTGTCTGAGATTTTTCCCATATGCCCCATGATCTCTTGATGAAGATCCTTTCCTCTCCCTTGGAAGCAAACTGGAATTTACTCCCTGCACAGTGTGGGGATAAGGCAGTAGGAACCCAAGAAGAAAAAGGTTTGCTTTGTATGAAGTGGAGAGGAAGAGGGAGAGGCAGACTGAAGGAGGAATAAAAAAGGGTATGAACGCAAAAATAATTTCCAAATGCAGTTACTGTTCTGGAACAGAGAAGAGGCATTGCATACAGTTTAGATAGAATGTACACGTATCATCTTGCATTATAAAAGATAAGAGTTAGGTACACCTTAGATCTACCTACTTGTATTTTCCCTCTGATCAATTTTCCCTCCATCCCTCCCTATATTCCACAGATGCAGTGCCGCATGTGCTGGAAAAGGAGCTGCTACTTATCAAATTCATCTTGAACATCCCAAGTCTTCAGCCTGCTTGTGGGTATGTGAAAAAGTACACACAAGTGTCTCACACTTATCTTTTCCCATTTATTCCATTTTATTCTTAATGAAGCAATTTCCCTGACAGTTCACCACACACCAGCAATTCCCAAATAACAGTTTCTGAAATATCTTTCCCCCTCCTGCCCACATAATGCAAGTGTAATATAGGATCTTGAATGGCACAATTTTGTGTTATCTGGTAATTTTAGATAAACACCAAATGGTTAATAACTGTTGATACAGAATTTATGGGCAAATCCTATACCATTTTAATCTTCTCTAATTAACCTTGGTATAACCCAGAATTAGCTTCTGATTTACTGTAGCTTACTGAATGCTTTGGGGTAGAATGAGTGTCAAAAAGATCACAAAATGAACGTACATTTTAGTCTTTGAGTTGAATGAACATTATGGCTTTAACTTTCATGTTATTTACTTCAGTTTTTAACTGACACATGTCCATTATGACCACAGTTGTCTTAATCCACAGCAGATTTTGCTTGAAAGAAAGCCAGGCCTGCAACGCTGAGTTAAAGAATTCAACATTTGCACTGTATAGACTCTGCGTTTTCTTTCAGAGATAGGTGGGTTATTTCCAATACCTGCCGATCTCTACTTTTAATCAGATCTCATTTCTGTACAATTATCATTTCAGGCTTCTGTTGATTGCTTTTGCTAGGCATAATGAGTAGAAAGAAACACTATCTCATTGTGCAGAATATTGGATTGGTTGGTGTAATAGACTCAGTTCTATTTTTTGCCTTGCTCTTTGAAAAGTTAATTTTCTCTTTCATCAAATAACTAGCAGACTACTAATAGCATATAAGGTTTTAGAGGGATTTGCATTAAAGAATGCAGCTGAGTGCCTTATCTGCTTTTGGAACCAGAGTGACATATGGATGCTTTTTTACTATTGAACACCTAAGGTAAAGTTTAACACTTGCTGCAAGCCCCCCTTAGTTTTAATATCATGGAATGAGAACGTGTATTAGCTCTCTCTGCAGCACACCCATCGCATGGGGAGGAGGTGATGGTGCTAGCACAGGCTTTGCAAGCACACAGTTGCAGGTTCAAAGCTTCATCAAAGGAGCAGAACCCTTCATTCCAGTTTGAAGCTCAGAGAAATCCTCTTAAGTCACATATCATTGTATTGGGCCCTTTTCCACAGGGAGCGATAAGTGCTCTGGGGGAGAGCTGAGACCATTTGACAGACAGGATACATTTCATTTTTTGGATGGTGCCTGGCCCTCTACTTGCCACAGAACATGGGGAGATAACAGTATAGACACCCTATGACTAAGATTTCCTGCAGTCAAAGTAATAAGAGAAAGACTGCTAGGTACAACCCTGCCATGTGCCCTGTCGCTTTACTTTCCAAATCACAGGGCAAGACTGTGCCTGGTACGCAGACAGTCTGTCCCATTCAGAGAGAGCATAATCTCTGTAAAACAGCCCCCATCAGTTCTGAGCATTCCCAGTGGTACAGATGTGATGGGGAACCCTCCAAAAAGACACACACTTCAAGGAGTAGATCCAAAATCTACCTTAGACTCAGAAGCTATACATCTAGTTTATCACCAAGGAAACTATTGTCTACTGTCTTACAGTAATTTGGGGTGCATACTATCAATTGTTACCATTTTATTAAATCCTAATCCACAACAGAAAGTTCAAGGATACTCCCTGAAATGGCATTTGTAATTCACACATTGAATAACCTCATGGCTTCTGAGTCACATTACACCTACTCACACTCCATATATTCTAACAAACTTGAACACTCTAACTTCGTCCTGAAACTAAGAAAGTGCAATTCCTTATCTCCCCAAGAAATGTAAAGAACACTACACTAATTTGGAAGTAGATTTCAAGGACATTTAAGAAGCATCAGATTTTATATCCATGCTTTGGAAATTTGTGACTATTCTGTACTCCCTTGTATCTTGTTTGGAAACTCAAACTGTTTATTTACACTCAGACTATGTCTGAAGGCACAATAGTGGCATTCATTATGTTCTCAAAGAACACAACCTAATGATTATATAGTGATTTTCCTCCCACTGGCACTTCAGTAAGAAATCCATGCAAGATACTTTACCTATCTGAAAATCTTTTGCTTATTTTCTCACTAAGTAACCTGGCGGGAACTGGCCTAAAAAGAGTTACTAGTCCTTTCCAAAATGTCACTCAAATACAGTTCACATATGTTCTTTTACAGAACCTTATCCTTTATACCCCTAATCTGAACGCAATCTTATGCAGGCTGGCATGCTAAGGAGCCATAATTATTTCCCACTGAATACTGTCCTAAAATCAAGTCAGAGTACGCTTTCTAATATCAGGCTCAGCATGATTCCATTATCTGTAGTCTACTTACCCTTATCCATAATCGTAACGCTGACCCTAGGTTTTGCCCTGGTTCAGTGGAAGCTGAATGAAATACCATATTTTTCATGGATTAATCTAATAGCTGTTGTGTTAAAACTACTTTGCAGACTTTCTCACAGAAATTGCCTATCTTGAGTTTTACTTAAATGTACATTATTTTTACTAAACTCATGGTTTTAAATCCTTGTCTTACTAAATATAGCACTTACATCATCCCTGACTCCTACCTATGATGACAGTTAAGGGCCCTTCAATGGCTCCCAGGGAAATGACATTTCTTATTTTCTCACAGTGTAATGTAACACCAACTGTCCTAAAGTAACTCAAGGCTTTCTCCTCTAAGCATTTCCACTCTAATTACATACATGTTATTTATTGAGCTCTGTTTATTATACAAATAATAGCATTTATCTGAGACCAATTCAGTGATTCCAGAAAGAATGATGCAGTGTTTAAGTAACGTAAGTAGCCTGTAATCTTAAAAAGATTAGAAGAAATTCTGACAACCTAGATGTCTGTGTCCACAACCACTGATTCTTTTCATCCCTGCTACTCTTGTACACATGTCAACACAATGAGCTGTTGAATTCTAAGTGACATAGTAATGGTAACTACTCCAAGAGTGGGCACAAAGCCTACAGAAAGAAGTGCAATAAACATGTGCTCACTACAAAGACATACTATGAGAAAATGTTTCTAGTGTTACTCTGTTTTCACACTATGTAGCTAACAATTCATGTGCTAAGCAAAACTTCACATTAAGCCAAGACTGAAAAATAACGCAAGGTAAGATGAAGGAACACTTTTGATTTTCGGATTTTCGCTGGAATTAAACTAGCAGATTGCCTTTCAAACCTGAGAGGAGCTTCTCTTTCATAGCACTCTCACCTTATAGATTACTTCTCTAAACCTTTACATTAATGCTATTCCTAACCCCAGTTTAGCCTAAGATGGCTTCAAGAGCATTTGAAATATAGAGGTGATAGTAACTTTCTTCATTCTAGCATGTGTCAGTTACAGTAGGGAAGGGGAAGCTGGCTGAAGCCAACGCTGATCAGCCACATCCACTGTGCACCACAGAGATCACCTGAAAGCAAGCCAGCCATGTACTCTATGTATTAAGAGAATACCTACAAGCAAGTGTTTATTAAGTTATTTTAGCTGCAAGGGGCCTGACAACAGAAATTATAAAGTAATACTTTGCATTCAAAAGGCCAGCAAGCATGGGACTGACATTTACTGTCAAAACCAGTGCAAAACGAATGAACACATCCAGAATCTTTCAAAGTACCAGTGCTTGAAATTTATTGTCTAGCTTTGGAAAGAACATAATGAAACTTTAGAGTTCCCTTGGTATTTTCTTTCTTGCCTTCTTGAGTTTATTGACATATGAGCATTATGTTAATTTGACTCTAAGAACTTGTATTATTATTAATAATAGCAGTTCGATATAAATTAAAGTTAAATTAATTATAATTAATTTACTTTAATACTTATGTACAGAGTGATAACTGGGGCATTGATTTCTCCTTCCTAGCTTTTCATTTTCCTTTTTAAAGTGACAGGCTACTTTCTTTTTTTAAAAAAAAGTTCTCAGCTGTTAAGTTTGAATATTATATTCACAGTAATTTATATTATTTAAAATAGTAAAAAAATAATAAATGAGTGACTTGTGCTTGTATAATATGATGTTTATATGCTTGTATTTATTGCATTTCACATGTTTTTAGAGTATTAAGTAACCTTGGGCTCATTCTCCCCTATTCTTTACTTGTTTGATTTATTTCATATAATGTACAATTAATTAAAAGAACTGTGAAATGTCTGAAAACAGTATTCTAAATACAAGGAAATATGGCTTTCATGAAAGAATTTTACAAAAATAATTTTCCATTACAGGAGGAATATATCTTGTTTCTTTTTAGTGAAGAACAGTTTCTTGTATCTATTACTTCTATGCTGCTTACTTAGAAATTTTCTTTATGAGATGACAGTAATGTTTAATTAGAGACTTAGCTACAAAACAGAAGAAATAATAATAAAAAAAATCAATAATGATAAAAAAGCCTGACAGACTTGGAAGAACTATGTACTAAGTGTTCTTAGACTGCAGGCATCTAGTACCAAAAAGCAGGACTCATCAGACAATACCTTGTTATTATATTGGTAGATGATAATAAATTAATGAAGGCAAAAACTATCTGCCATATGTTCTGGTACATCAAAATGTTTAACAGCTAACTAAGCACGTAAATTCCTGGTGAGATAAAGTGTTGTCTTCCTTTTGCTTATTTATCTAATTATCTAATTAAATGCTTTGAGTCACGTTAAATAATTCTTAAAATTGTTCAAGAAGCACTGGAAAAGGAGTTGCTAGTAAGACTGTTATTAGCTGGTCACATTATTTACCTTACCTTAAGTCTGCCTAAAGGCTTTGATTGTCACTTATGTTGAGTGCGAAATTTGATATTGTTCCCTACACATTTTTTTTCCCAAACCAAAAATGGTAACTTCCAGACTTTCTACTGCTGAAGCATTTTGTATTTTCCCAGTGGCAATGAAAGTATAAAACATTCCATGAAATGTTAGCAACTGCAATGTAACAGAGAATTACAAATTGGATAAGACCTGATTATAGGTTATGCATCCAGATCAAAGGCAAAATGAATTTTCAGGAATTCACTATACCAGTAAAACAATATCCATTAAATTCTTACCTGCTTTTTACAACAGAGATACTTTTCAATAAGCATCTCTCACTACTGTAGTACAAACGGTTTCTCATACAGCAGTGCCTTCAAACATAGTTGTAGCTAAGGGCTACAATGTGTTTAAAACAATGAAGTACTTAGCACAGGAAACTAGGGGTGCTTAGCACCTTACAATCGCAGATCCAATACTACTGCTGCTTGACTTTTACATTAGTAAATATAAGAAGTTGATTTATCCATCACAACTGCTAAGCAGTTGGAAAATGCCTGTGCACATTCTGGGAGATGTTACTGATCTGGTCATTTTCTTCAGGGACTAAAGGACATCCAGATCTGTTAGACACTCTAAGAACGAATGACAAAGATCTTATGCCCTTTAAAATATTTTTGGGAATGTTTATATTACTTACATTCCAGAATGAGTAGGAAAAAAGGGTGATGCGTGTGTGTTTGCTTTCTAAGTGTTTTACCACCCACAAAACAGCTTACGTGAACTTCTGAGTGAAATAACAAAAGAAGGTAAACAGGCACACAGAGATGAAGTGACCAAGCATTGCTTTTGTGAATTGGAGGTTACTTCGACTTCAAAGCTCATTCAGACGGGTCTTTCAGTTCTCAGTTACAGGGCTGGATGGAAAACAGTATGAAAAGGAGAAAGAAGAGGACAGACACAGATAAGAAAAGACTGGTGTCTATGGCACTCTTACTTACAGGGGGTGGGTGGGGTGGTGGTGTGTGTGTGTGTGTGTGTGTGGTGTGGTGTAGAACACTGAGGACTATCAGTATGTTGAATCCTGCTGACTTTGACTAGACATTCCAGTGAGATATTGATAAACGCTTTGTAGAAACCATCTTATTAAAAACTAAAAAACAAAGTCTCAGATTTGGCAGACTTGTACTTGTAATAATCTATTTTTAGAATTTCTAGCCAGCCCTCTTTAGATGTATGAATAAACGTATCAACTGTGAAAAGCTTATGTAGTATGTATTAGAAAAAAGGGTGAGAACTAATTTCAGGTTTTAAAACCAGGTACAATTGATTCTAAATCTTATCACAACTATTGAATTTCTCCACAAGGTACTTCATTCAACTGATAGCCTATCATGTTACAGTAACATAGCACAAATTATCTAAAAAAAACATTTACAGAAAGTAATTATCATAATTGTGGTATAGTCTTGACATTATTTCTTTCTATTTTCTACTAGTGAAACATAACTGTAGAGTTATGTTATAAAGTTTCCAGTAGATTTAATCCATCTATTACACTTGTGTCATTCTCTGTACTCACTAGAAAATCAAAATAAAAGGCATGATATTATAACAGAATAAGGAAAACAGAGACAAAACTGATCTATATCACTGCTTCCACTGTAAGCAATACATAAATTAATGCCTTTAACACCAAAAGCTTGTATTTTTTAAACTAATTCATTAGTTTAAAAAATACAGCACATGTAGAATGTGTATTTGTCATTTTGCTCTGTCAGTCTGGCATATGAAAGCATAGTCTTGCTTTAAAAGAATAAATTGCTAAATTTATGCAAAGTCAATAGCACTTTAGGACATAGAGTGCTTTACATTTTTCTTAATTTTTTTTTTTTTTTATTATTTGGAAGATTTGCAATACCTATTAGCTTTTTCTTAGTAAATGCTCCTTGTGAGATTGAACACTTTTCATATCATTAATGTTCCCTAAACACATTCTCAGTGCTTTTATGTGATGTTAATAAAAGCTGAAACACTAGTTTTCAGAAATCATATGGCTGGCACAACCTATAAAGATGTCAATTCCAAGTGGCAGTCTACACATCGCAAGATGAAACCATATGTTTATAGAAAAAACAGAGGAGTTTATCACAATAAAGACTTTGTAAGAAGCATATGCACTTGACTAAAAGTTACTGCCCATCTTTAACTAGATTCAGTCAAGTCAGATAGACTTAGATATTAAATCACAGTCTTAGTATCAGCAAACCAGATACAATCTTATGATACAACCAGCTGCCACCCATATGTGACTTTTCAATAACAGTGAGGATGACATTTTCCAAATATAACTTTGTTAATGATTACGTTTACGATATGCTTAAGATAAACGCTAAAGAGAAGCCATGAAAAGCCTGGGAAAACACATTTCAATACTTTAGATGGGAAAATATTAAAATTATTATGGTCCCAATTAACTGACTTATTCTATATGAAAATGATTTTTCTAACAGTAAATGGTATTTATTGAAATTTTACTACTTTTAGTTTTCTGAGCAAAATAATTGGAAGGATAATGGCTGCAACCTTAGACTCATGTTTTAGTATGTTTGTATACTATACCTCTATTGAACTTATTCAAGGCTCCACATGGAATTTGATCTCCAGGTAAGGCAGAACAGTAAGTTTTATCCTTTCCAACACCAAGAAGAAAGTAAGGGCTGAAAGTAAGGTAAAGACCACAGATTCAAATTCAAGCTTCTTTCCCGGCTGTGAAGACAAATCACATTACTTTATTATAGGTAACCCAAGCAGCATTCCTCTGAGTTTAAAGCAACGTGTAGAGCAGTTTATAAAAGGGTATACCAGAAGACTTGTAAATACTGGCCCCAAGCCAGTGATGTCACTAAGCCTTAATTGCTTTGTTAACACATCTTCCTACAGCAACGTTTTAGCAATGTATTATCTTGCCTATATATTATTTCTGGAAGCTTTCTAGCTTTTATTTCTAGAAAAAAAGAGTATAGGAATAGCTTCAGTATCTGATTTATATTTAACTAGTAATCAAGTGAGCCAGGCACAAAATGCACATTTTATCTGCTTTAGTAACTGTTCCACATAAAGAATTAATGACATACTTCATTTGTTTGAATAAAAGAGGTATACAGTATGGATATTTATGTCCTTTTCTGAAACCATGCCAGGCCCAAAGTGTTGATTTTGGTCCTGAAGTGCATCAGTATAAATTTATTTTGCCAAATTTGTGTAGTACCCACGATAAATAAATAAGGTAAATAAGTGTACTCCACAGCACTTCCTGTTTTTAAGACTTTTTTTTATTGCATGCAACTTTTCCAAAGTTTAGCTGTTTGAATAAGCCTGTTCTAGTCACCTGCATTTTCTGTACAGATGATCCCTTTGTTTCTGGTGAAGGAGACAGGGAAGTTAATGCACTATGAGGCTTCACAAGAGGTGGTTTGCCAACCCTTTGTCTGAAATTTGGCAGGGAGTTGGAAAAGGGAAGCTTGTGTCAATCCTGTGAAAAGTCATCCAAAATTTGACAAAACAGTAAAGCTTGATAGCAATGTTCATGGAGGGAGCTGGGTGAAAGTATTAACTGATATACTGTGTTATGGACTTTACTATAATGTCTTTCTAAGTTCAGTAATATCTTCAGTGCCTATAAATATGATATATGCCTTAGACCCAAATTAGTTTTTTTCATTATTATTATTTTTAAATGTTGCTCAACTGTTAACTCCAAGCATCACTCTCTTTATTCATGCACAGATCTAAATATCTAGATTTTTAAGGCATCCAATTTTGGCCTGTGTTTTCAGGGAAATTAAACTCACTCTTCACCAAAGACAACTCTGAGGTAAATATTCAAGTGTATCATTATATTGTCATTTAAAATAAGGTTTTAATCCTATCAGAAGTAAAATTCCCAAACAACTGAGTGAATTAAAACACAGCCAGTAAGCTTTTGAAATTACAGGGTATCTAGCTCCTATTCATCCGTTCCTGACTGTCATTTCCTAGTAAAATCTGTACTGAGTGATATTTGTGCAGTCGGCATGAGACCATGAAATCAAAGCTTAGTGCATCGTACATTAGGTGTGATGCTTTCACATAAATGTATTCCTTCCACTGAAGCACATCTTCATAGATCCTTCAACCATGCAGTAGCTTCCAGATGGAGTGGAGGTTTCCAAGATAAAGGCAGTAACTTTTCTGGTTAATAATAAAGTAACGTGTAGATGAAAGCTCATTTTTTTTTCCCAAGCCTTCTACATATGATTCATTGCTCTTTTTCAAGTGAAGCTATCATTTTTATGACCCAAAACCAACAGTGATATTTCATCAAAGTGTGAAGCTCATGACATTGACAATCTCTGCTTTTGCTATCCTTGAATCCTGTTAGTTTTTCTGCATTTGTATTATGGCTATTTTAATTTTTCAGTAATGTAAGTTAAACTGGTATTATGAAAATAAATCTTTGTTTATTTTTACAACATATAATTATTATTTTTTTTTTAGATTTTTGATACATTTCTTGTTGAGAAGCCAAATAAAAATTTAACTGTTTTATATAAAAAAAATTGTAACATAATCATTTTCTAACAAAACAGGCAAAAGAGATTCCTTTATGCCTCATGCCTTATCCCCCACCCCCACCCCACCCCGGATTTTTGTCATTATAAAACCAAGTAAATTAAAATGACAAAGAAAAAAAAAAAGTTTTCTTTCTGTGGTGACTTCTATGAACTCATCCTGTCAAATTCTGTAATTTATATTCCCAGTCTCAATCTCTGTTATTGGTTTTCTCTATATTGCTATGTTAGAAAACCACAAAGGAGCAAATATTCAACGAAAATCAAACTTCTAAAGTAGGCCTTCATTTTGTCATCTAAATCTGAATTTTAATGCCAGCGATCCCATAGGTTCTACCTAACATGGGTGGGTACACTTCACAGTAGTGGAAACTCATTTAAGTCTATTGAATGTCTACAGTTTCATTTCTGCAGATATTCAGGCATGACTTTTTTTTCACCATCAGCTCAGCTTCTGTGTTGTGTTTTTCCCAGTAAAGATCAAGGTGCAAAGGGTTTCTCTGTTATGTCTCCTGGGGTTTCGAGTAGCGATTCTCAGAATATAACTGATAGATTGATTCCTCAAAAAAATGAATTAATTTGATTTTTTCAATTTCAGACACTGAAGGGAAAAGTGGTTTGGACACCCTCAGAGCTACAGGTTTGACATATAGGAGGATGTAAACAAGCCCACAACTTTATCTTCCTTTCCAAGAAGTGCTAAGTCCTTTTAGCAAAGGGGAAATGTTAACACAACTGAGTGTTGATAGTTTCAGAAGATAAGGGACAGCAGTGTCCACAAAAGAAAGGCTGCCTGTTTTCTCGGTCAGGCTCCAGGGTATCTGGATCCATGTACTTAAATCTCTTCAATAAAGTATTTCACTGACCTCCATGACATCCGCTGGCTGGCTCTTGACATGAACAGTGATGCCAAAAGCATGCATTCAGTCCTTTCCCTCAGTACTTCTGAATCCCAGCTGGAGAGAGCTACATTTCTTCCTATGTGTATATGGCTAAGGAACATTTACAGAGTGCTTTACTCTTTAGGCCTGCTGGACAACGTCAAGTATCTTTTTAAATGTAATTTTTCATTTTGACTGATAGATACATGTCAAAATTTTGCCATATTTCCATGGGAGTTGAAACACAGGATTTACAGGTTTTTCTGGGTTTGCTTTCCTTGCTTTAGGGCACAGTTTTCTTAAAAATTAATGCATCTACTATTATATTTTAGATTTAAGTACAGTATTTTACACAGAGACTGATTTTAGACTTATTAGAAACTTCAGAAATATACAAAACTAATGATAATTCAGTTTGGTTGTCATTTGCATGTTTAACACTAATGGAGATACATATTTTAAATGAAATGTTGGCTTAAGCTAGGCAATACCATGTATTTTGCAATTATTATACCTAAGGGCAAAATCTGCTCTCAGATCCATGTGGCATTCTTCATTTGAATTTGTTCATCTTCTGACAAGGCTGAGCAAGCACATGAGAAGATGCTACTGTGCACATTGTCTTTAAAGTTATAAAGTCTCCAGAAATATCTAGTGATTGTGACAGAAAGAGAGTGCAAGTGCACTTCTATAACGCTCTAGTCAATTCCTAAATAACGTTAATACACCTTTGAATTGTTTTGATAAACTAAAAATGAGACCTCTCAACACAGGGATGAGTTGGAACCAAATTATTATTTTGTGGTGGGTCATTAAACTATGTAGGGTTCATGTGAACTAATATCTACAGGCAAGACGAATCATCTCACCTGTGACCTGAATCAGTGACTTCAAAGCTGGATCACTGATCCAGTATTCCGATTAGCTCTCTTTTGTGTAGGTGGATAATCCTTTAACATCAGAACAAGCTTGGACTGTCTCAGCTTGATGCTCAGTTTCATCACTGCCAACAAATACAACCAGCCTACTCTTCCTGCAGCAAACAGTTCCGGAAGCTATTGGTGCTTTTACAGATCTCAACAGACAGTGTTGCTGCCCATTTGCAAACAACTGTTACATATGATTAGTGTCAAACCAACATACTAATCCAAAATATTCTGAAAAGGAAGATTAAAGGCATGAAAATTATAGTGCCATTGGAAAAAATACTTATTCCCTTTTAACAGGAATACTGACTTCCCCAACATAACATAATTTTTATTTTATTATGGACTGAAAGTGGCTTTGGAAGGAGAAGTTATAAATGCTACATAGCTATTCAATATTCCTGAACACGGTAGTAAATGTAACTAGATCTATAAAATCAAAGAATGCTAGCAAGCTAAATGCTGCTAAGTTCCCATTTTTACACTGATAAATGACTTCATATTTATAATAAAAGATATTATAAAGAAAAATAAACTCCAGTATATATAATTTAAGAACATTATACTATAATCTTGATGTTCTCTTAAACTTTTTTGGATGCAATACACCGCTTAAAGTTGACATTTGAAAAAAACACCCTTTTTCATAATGTTCAAAATGGCTGTCATGTTCAGTGTAGGCCCTAAAGAGCTGACCTAAAAGAAAATTCCCTACTATGTTAGCTACATTAGGCTTAATATTAACATATTGCGAAGTGAAAGGAAGGCACCTGTAGGCATTTTGGTTTGAGGGCATCATTTAAGCTTGCATCCAAAAGCTGTGCTCAAAGCCTGAAAGTTCATTCCTAAGATGATTTTAGAGTTTGTTATGAAATGCCAGTGTAGTAGGGCTGGATCCTTAGTATCACAGCTCTAGCACTTAGGGCTAGATTACAACCATAACTAGGATGCCTTAAGCAAAGGAGAACTGACAGTCATAACACACCTCGTCAGAGAACAGGTTTTCACTCATCCACAGATGAACTGCTGTCTTATTTTGCTCCTCAGCCCCTTTTTCCCCACTGGAAGATTTCCTCTTTAGTTGCTTTGCACAGAGATGAGAACTGGCGTGTCTTTTTCCATCACCAGTCTGGCTCTGTCCTCTTGCTATCCACTTACAGAAAGAGGTTAAATAAGCCCGTGCACTGCTTTTCCTTCGCTGTGCTCACTGAACCAGTCTGAGCCTGCAAAAAAGATGATCTTCGATTGTTTGAGGGATGGTATTACTGAGCTCAGTAACTGGTTAATGCTAGTCCAGTATTTTCAGTCTCTGTAAGCCACATTAGAAAATCTGTCTGTTTGTATGAATGCTTATATCCTACTATCATTCAGGATTTTTGCCTTAAATATAAAATATTTGGTAGCTGAATAAGGATGTTACTTGCCTCCTCAGCTGCATGATATAATTTTCATTATTTACTGTCATATCAACTTTGTAGTTGTCCTAAGGAATTACACTTAAGAAAAATCAACATTTCAGTTATTAAACTATAGCGGTTACATCATAATAATTCAGAAAAAAAAAAAAAAAGAACAACTGAATTCAACTAACAGTGTGGTTGTGCCACAAGGGAAAAACAATCTGTAGCAAGACATCAAATTGGTTTCAGGAAAATAGCTGAAGAGCCCATGCCAAAGAATGCTGCTGCTGCATTGTGTTTGCATTTCTGTGATGGGATTTACATAACTCAACATGACATTATATTGGCTAAGACACAAATCTAGTCTTTAATCCAACAAGACGCAGAGAGCTTGCTGTGTTGTGTCACCAAGATCCCCTCTGCCAGGCTTCTGTATCTTGCCCAGCCAAATACAATCTTTATGCATATTTATCCATTTAATACTTGCTGCATGTTACCCACTGCCTGCATGCACACAAAGTTACAGTATACAGATATAAAATGCTCTCCTTGCAGACAAGTTATGTGCCATTTCTACATAAGCGCCAAAATGGCAATTGCAATTCTGTTTACACAGTGAATGAAAATACATCTTTCCTCTATTGAATCATCATTGCCCCTTTAATCTTTCTGCTTTCTTTCATTCCCCTCATATTTACTGGCACTTAATGAGTTTTTAGCAAGAACACTGTTAGAATCACAATCCGTCCATTAAGCATACCACCAAAGATGTACTTTTGCAAAACACTAATGAAGAATGCAATTGCAAATCTGTGCTGTAGACAGAGTTCTGGCTCTGTAGGCTGTGTAATAATTTTGAAAGAAAATACTTACTTGATACTTAGACTGCTCAAGTTTTGCGTAAAACTTCACAATTACTGTTCCAGTCCTTTGTTGATTCTTTGCCAAAAACAAGACTACAATCTCCCTGAAGAAAGGCAGATATACACAAAATTGTTTCGAAGCTTAGGGGTGCTACAAAGAGCAATACCAGTAATACCATTAGGCTGGTCAGTGTCAGCTCACAACCAACACAGGAGCAAAATACAATTTTACTAGTTTAGTGTTTAATCCTAAAAATGTGTTTGCATTCAAGTTTTGCCTTTTATAGACACAATTATCATGCAAAATGACAGCATTATAGAGACGTTCCCTATGATTCCGAGTACAAAAAATGCTTATGAACTGTACACAAAGAAGACAATCTGCCTTGACTAAAAATAGGTAAAGGTAGTTCATTCCCAGTTTTCCCACTGGAGGGCCTTTAAAATTTTTCCCTCATTTTGTCTGATAACACTGTCTCTCATCCCTCTACTACATACATATATTTTTGTGAATGTGTTTGGTTGTTTTATTCTTTATAAGACTATTCTTTATATTATAATAATTGACTTTCTTTCCACGCCGAGTCACTTTACTCAGGAATTTGAATGTTTGCTATTTTCAGTCCCACCTGAACTTCCTCTTCAATCCGTCAGATCCTATCATGCCTATATAGACTATCTTCAACCTCTGTTTCACACTTACAGTCCATGATCCTGCTGACTCTGAGACAGTTCCTTTGTTTTCTTTCCTTATATACCCACCTACAATTTCCCAGGGCATATCTCACTGTCAGAAAATCTTGTCCCACTTTATACATTCATACCTTTCTCTTTCAGCTGCTATCTGCAATTCCCAGAGTTTAATTGAATTGAAAACTGCAAAGAAAACAGTGCCCGAGACCTAGTCCACTTCCTTGCCTGAGAAATTCTCTCAAGAATTTCGCATTTGGCAATGCCATTTGGACATCTAGATTGAAGTCATCTAGCAATCCTAGATTAGAGTGGAAAATACAAAATTACATTGAGAAAAAGAAAACAATATAAAAAAATCAGTATATTCAAGTTTTGCAACTAGCTTGCTTGCATTTTTCAAACTTTTCTGCATAGAGTTCCCTGGTTAGTCTATTTTTCAGGCAACAGCTGGCTGTTAACTAGGCATAATGAGATTCAGGCAAAAGTAACCTGCAAGAAATTAATCATTTTCCTATGTATTTATGGGTTCAATTCAACTCAGTTTTGGGAAACCCTGAAAAGCTTCCCTCTGCTATCAGGAAAAGGTTGAGGTCAGATGGCGCACTCCAGCTAACACTGCCTGGATTTCATTTGCTCTGGTTAACAGGTTCATTCTCAGTAAAGATTTGTCAGTTAAGGATTCACTTTCCCATATGCTCTGTCAGACTCCAAATCTGCTGAACGTGGTACAGATTTCTATTCTCTCACACTTCTCTCATCTTTGGAACTCTTCTTACTGTGGCCTTTCGACATGTCCTTTGCTTTCTGTAGGAAAGAAAATAGGGGTATATATTGTTAGATTTTATTTCTGTACTGAAATTCGCATTAGAAAAGGCAAATTTAAACAATACAGTGGTTGAAAACTTTGGAACATCCAAGAAACTCTATGAAGCAAAAATTCAAGACCCAAACTGGAACTTTCTGAAGGAAAATAAGATTATGTTACTTCAAACTACATGAAATGCACTACAAAGTTACAATAATAATATTTTTTAAAAAAAAAAGGCAAAAAAAACCCCACCGCAAACTCATAAGCTCTTACTAACATCTGTCACCACTCAGTATCCCAGTAACTATACCTTCATAGTATAGTAC